>NC_052333.1:1062962-1195462 GCF_016432855.1 Salvelinus namaycush
AGACAGACAGACAGACAGACAGACAGACAGACAGACAGACAGACAGACAGACAGACAGACAAAGTCGGGGTGTCACGGATCCCTCCGGAGCTTTCATTAGCACACCTGTCCCCTGATTAGTACTTGTATAAGTGTGCTCTGTGGTTTCCATTGGGCTGTCCATTATTGTTACTATTTCTGTTGGTTCGTGTGAGTACCTGTGCTGTGTGTTTTGGCCTTTGCGACCTTGTGGATTGCGCAGATGATTACGGGTGTCGTCCCGTGTGTTAATCATCGTTCTCGCTCTTGATGTTTGGGTTTCAACCCTGTGTTTTGTATACGTGTTTGTTTTGGTCTTTGTCCCAGTGCCTTTACACGGAACGCCGTAATTTAGGTGTAATAAAAAACCTTATTGCGCATTCCTGCGCCGGTCTCCTTCATACCAACGTGACAAGTAGATGACAAGTAGGATATTGATTGATAAAAACATTTACTCGGAGAATCGAACCAGAGCTCGGTGAATGGTTTCCGAGTTGCAAAAGCAATTTGAGATACACCATTTTTGTTTTACCAAGGTTTTGGAACAAAGTTGCAGCAACTCAGGAGCTTGTAAAAAAAGTGAATTGTAATCAATCGGCACATTTACTCACTGAACGTGTCAGGTACAAATCACCAGTCCCACAGTACTAGTGCAGTTACAGTGCTTTTTGAGGGGGGAATTAGTCGGAGTCTGTGTTAGCAGTTGGCAGCCATTTTGTCTCAGCCTCCTTTGTCGTTTAATTTATTTTACAACCGGCGGTCAGTGTTCTATCAGCCATTAGAAGGCCAGCTTCCCCAGGCGCAACGCAATACAGCACCGGCCTCCAGGCCTCGATAAATGAACACTCCACACCAGTTACTATGACGAATGGGAATTTCACAATGTAAGCAGCGCCAGGTAGGAGGAAAAGAAAGTGCTGCTGGTGGCAGAATGGAAACTGACGCCTATATGAACAGTTTGACAGAGTATTTTATTTCTTCTTCTTGTACTTGGTAGAACTGTGTTCGGTGGACTTAGAGGGACCTGGAAGTAAAGGGGTTCCATTCATTTGGGGAGTCTGTCCAAAAAACTGCCTGGTCATCTCTCCCTGGCCCCATTGGGATCAGACGGTCAATAAAGGCTATCAGTGTTACCGTGGAGGGAGACCCTGGTCTATCATCAGTATAGACGACAGGTCTGTAGAGCAGACAGACCTATCGAACCGGGAACATTACAGGTACCTTATTATCATTAGGGAGGCCGTGTAGGCAGCATACTGGGGTTAGGTTTGATGGAGGGAGACGAGAGTGTGTGAGAGACAGAGATAGAGAGGGAGAGAGAGAGAGAGAGATGGGTAAAAGACAAGAGTGCATTAAAGGAAGAGAGATAAGGGAGAGAAATTGGAGAGAGAGAGAGAGATAAATGGGAGGCTGGGAAGGAGAGAGAGAGAGAGAGAGACAGAGAGACAGAGAGACAGAGAGAGAGAGATAAATTGGAAAAGGGAGGGAAGGTATTAGAGTGGTTTAATCACAATCATCCCAGTTGGATAATAAGAGATGGGGGAAATAAGGGAAAGAGAGAGCTACGGAATATAAATAGACAGAGAGAGACTAATGGTTCTAATTTTAGTATTCAACCCATTTCACTGAGAATCCTGGTCAATCAATTAAAAAGAACTTTTAGCCCTCGCTTCAATTACTCTCAAATGTGATTATTCTCTGACTCTCTCTCTCCCGGCCAATACCTATCTGAGTCTGCCTAACAAATGGCAATATATCCCATAGGGCCCAGGTCAACAGTAGTGCACTACATAGGGGATAGGGAGCAATATGGGACGCCGGATCTCTCTCTCATGGCAGCTTAGCTATTCCCCACTTCCTGGAAACAGACATAATATTAGTATTTAGTCGAGGTAGAGAAGAGAAACATATATAATATTAATATATTAGTGTAGGTAGAGAAGAGACACATATATAATATTAATATATTAGTGTAGGTAGAGAAGAGACACATATATAATATTAATATATTAGTCGAGGTAGAGAAGAGAAACATATATAATATTAATATATTAGTGTAGGTAGAGAAGAGACACATATATAATATTAATATATTAGTGTAGGTAGAGAAGAGACACATATATAATATTAATATATTAGTGTAGGTAGAGAAGAGACACATATATAATATTAATATATTAGTGGAGGTAGAGAAGAGACACATATATAATATTAATATATTAGTGTAGGTAGAGAAGAGACACATATATAATATTAATATATTAGTGTAGGTAGAGAAGAGACACATATATAATATTAATATATTAGTGTAGGTAGAGAAGAGAAATATATATAATATTAATATATTAGTGTAGGTAGAGAAGAGACACATATATAATATTAATATATTAGTGTAGGTAGAGAAGAGACACATATATAATATTAATATATTAGTGTAGGTAGAGAAGAGAAACATATATAATATTAATATATTAGTGTAGGTAGAGAAGAGACACATATATAATATTAATATATTAGTGTAGGTAGAGAAGAGACACATATATAATATTAATATATTAGTGTAGGTAGAGAAGAGACACATATATAATATTAATATATTAGTGTAGGTAGAGAAGAGAAATATATATAATATTAATATATTAGTGTAGGTAGAGAAGAGACACATATATAATATTAATATATTAGTGTAGGTAGAGAAGAGAAACATATATAATATTAATATATTAGTGTAGGTAGAGAAGAGACACATATATAATATTAATATATTAGTGTAGGTAGAGAAGAGACACATATATAATATTAATATATTAGTGTAGGTAGAGAAGAGACACATATATAATATTAATATATTAGTGTAGGTAGAGAAGAGAAACATATATAATATTAATATATTAGTGTAGGTAGAGAAGAGACACATATATAATATTAATATATTAGTGTAGGTAGAGAAGAGACACATATATAATATTAATATATTAGTCGAGGTAGAGAAGAGACACATATATAATATTAATATATTAGTGTAGGTAGAGAAGAGACACATATATAATATTAATATATTAGTGTAGGTAGAGAAGAGACACATATATAATATTAATATATTAGTCGAGGTAGAGAAGAGACACATATATAATATTAATATATTAGTGTAGGTAGAGAAGAGACACATATATAATATTAATATATTAGTGTAGGTAGAGAAGAGACACATATATAATATTAATATATTAGTGTAGGTAGAGAAGAGACACATATATAATATTAATATATTAGTGTAGGTAGAGAAGAGACACATATATAATATTAATATATTAGTGTAGGTAGAGAAGAGACACATATATAATATTAATATATTAGTGTAGGTAGAGAAGAGACACATATATAATATTAATATATTAGTCGAGGTAGAGAAGAGACACATATATATTATTAGTATATTAGTCGAGGTAGAGGAGAGAATCATATATATTATTAGTATATTAGTCGAGGTAGAGGAGAGAATCATATATATTATTAGTATATTAGTCGAGGTAGAGGAGAGAATCATATATATTATTAATATATTAGTCTAGTTAGAGGGGAGAGAAACATATATAATATTAATATATTAGTGGAGGTAGAGAACAGACGTCTCTTACTGTATTTAATCATAAAACAGGGAGCAGAGGTCAGTGTTCTGCAGAGGAAGGTAAAAATACCGTAAAGTTAGCCAGGTGTGACTACGGCCATCTATTGTATTTTATTAATTAACATGTGTACATGTGTAGACAATAGTGACCATTTCACTTAGCTAGATGTGGCTGAGGGATGGTTATATAATTTCCTTCACATGACTCATCAATTTATCGGAGACGTAAATGTGAAGAACAACACGACCTGTACCAAAGTCAGATTAGGAAAAAGGCCAAAGACTAGATAAGGTGTATTTTAACCTGGAGTTGTTCCTTATTGTAGGCTACTACTTTCACCACTTTTAGTATTTAAATATTTGGTTGTTTACTACACTACCGTACTCACTCTGTTTAGCACATGGCCTCACATGAGAATCCTTAATGAGATGGGCGGGGCTAAGGCTTAAGACGGTGTGAATGATTCTGAACGGGTGTAGACAAAGAAGAGCTCTCCATTAGGTGTACCAAAACAATCAAAGGCCATTTTCTCAAAACTGGGGTTTTGTTTATCAGAATGACTTCCTCCCACAACATTGTATGACATTTTGAAACTCTGAGTCTCTACTTTTATCCAATGTAAAAAATAAATAAAAAATTCAAATGTTGGAAATAGACTGAAACGAGACGGTGGGTCACATATAACTTTCAACCTCCTGACCTTATGACCTCCGCTCTGGACACTAGTCAAGTTTATTTCAGTCATCTCTTCATGATTGGTGTATGATTGATTTATTAGTCCTGAATACTTTAACAGAGCAAAACACACTTCTGTTGTTTCAGCCTGAAGCTCTCCATGGTGTGAATATGTCTCTCCGTGTCTCATCATGTCTCTCCGTCTCACCGTGTCTCACTGTGTCTCTCCGTGTCTCTCCGTCTCACTGTGTCTCACCGTGTCTCTCCGTGTCTCTCCGTCTCACCGTGTCTCTCCGTGTCTCTCCGTCTCACCGTGTCTCTCCGTGTCTCATCGTGTCTTTCCATGTCTCTCCGTCTCACCGTGTCTCACCGTGTCTCTCCATCTCACCGTGTCTCTCCGTGTCTCTCCGTGTCTCTCCGTCTCATCGTGTCTCACCGTGTCTCTCCGTGTCTCTCCGTGTCTCTCCATGTCTCTCCGTCTCATCGTGTCTCACCGTGTCTCTCCATCTCACCATGTCTCTCCGTGTCTCACTGTGTCTCTCCGTGTCTCACAGTGTCTCTCCGTGTCTCTCCATGTCTCATCGTGTCTCTCCATGTCTCTCCGTCTCACCGTGTCTCTCCATCTCACCGTGTTTCTCCGTGTCTCTCCGTGTCTCACCGTGTCTCACCGTGTCTCTCTGTGTCACCGTGTCTCATCTTGTCTCTCCGTCTCACTGTGTCTCTCCGTCTCACCGTGTCTCTCTGTCTCACCGTGTCTCTCCGTGTCTCTCTGTGTCACCGTGTCTCTCCGTGTCTCACCGTGTCTCTCCGTGTCTCTCCGTCTCACCGTGTCTCTCCGTGTCTCTCCGTGTCTCTCCGTGTCTCTCCGTCTCACCGTGTCTCTCCGTGTCTCTCAGTGTCTCTCAGTGTCTCTCTGTGTCTCACCGTGTGTCTCTGTGTCTCACCGTGTCTCTCTGTGTCTCACCGTGTGTCTCTGTGTCTCTCCATGTCACCTGTCTCACTGTGTCTCACCGTGGCTCACCGTGCGCTTGTTCGTGGTTTAGTTCTCATGTATGTATGTCCTTGGTATACACTGAGTGTACAAAACATTAGGAGCACCTGCTCTTTCTTTGACATACTGATCAGGTGAACCCAGCTGAAAGCTGTCATCCTTATTGATGTCACCTGTTAAATCCAGTCAGTGTAGATGAAGGGGAGGTGACGGGTTAAAGAAGGATTTTTAAGCCTTGAGACAATTGAGACATGGATTGTGTATGTGTGTCATTCAGAGGGTGAATAGGCAAGACAAAATATTTAAGTACCTTTGAACGGGGTACGGTAGTAGGTGCCAGTCACACCAGTTTGAGTGTGTGTGAGTGTGTGTGTGTGTGTGTGTGTGTGTGTGTGTGTGTGTGTGTGTGTGTGTGTGTGTGTGTGTGTGTGTGTGTGTGTGTGTGTGTGTGTGTGTGTGTGTGTGTGTGTGTGTTTACTTTGCAGACATCATCTGGGCTTTCAAAGAAACTCCCAGTAATTAAAAACAGGTGGACAGGGTTTCATTAGTTTGGTAATTAAAACACACCTGCTACGGACCGGAGGGATGGGGATGAAACTCAATTATTATTGTAGATTCACTCTCCTTCCTCCAAACAGCAGCTTCACTCTCCTTCCTCCAATCAGCAGCTTCACTCTCCTTCCCCTAAACAGCAGCTTCACTCTCCTTCCTCCAAACAGCAGCTTCACTCTCCTTCCTCCAATCAGCAGCTTCACTCTCCTTCCCCTAAACAGCAGCTTCACTCTCCTTCCCCCAATCAGCAGCTTCCCTCTCCTTCCCCTAAATGGCAGCTTCACTCTCCTTCCCCCAAAAGGCAGCTTCACTCTCCTTCCCCTAAACAGCAGCTTCCCTCTCCTTCCCCTAAATGGCAGCTTCACTGTCCTTCCCCCAAAAGGAAGCTTCCCTCTCCTTCCTCCAAAAGGCAGCTTCCCTCTCCTTCCCCTAAACGGCAGCTTCCCTCTCCTTCCTCCAAAAATCAGCTTCACTCTCCTTCCCCTAAACAGCAGCTTCCCTCTCCTTCCCCTAAATGGCAGCTTCACTCTCCTTCCCCCAAACAGCAGCTTCACTCTCCTTCCTCCAAACGTTAGCTTCCCTCTCCTTCCTCCAAAAGGCAGCTTCACTCTCCTTCCTCCAAACGGCAGCTTCACTCTCCTTCCCCTAAAAGGCAGCTTCACTCTCCTTCCCCTGAACGTTAAAGAACGGCTACAGATGGAGCATTAGAAGAGGATGTCTATGTTATTCATCACATACCTCATAAACAGCAGGTGTGGACTAACAGTGAAATGCTATATAGTGTGCTTGGAGTGAGTAATAATGAATTAATACTTAGCTACTGTACGTCACCATGGATATTACAATTTATAAAACATTTGAGCTGGGTAATATGATAGTCAAGGAAGTGGCTCAATCATATTTGTCACAGGCAAATGAGGGGACACGAACAACAGGTATTGGCCAATTAAAAAGGTTCTTTATTCTAAACCAAAACTATTAACTTTAAACTAAGAAAAAGGAATGAGGTGTGGAAGTATCGTAATGTAAGGTGTATGTAAAGTGCAGGGATGCGTGAATCTGTGTGTGTGAACATGACTGAGTGAAAACTATGTACAACTACAAAACAGGATCATACCTGGAGGAGCAGAGAGAGAGAGAAGTGATTAGTGAAACAAGTTTAAATACCCTGAGCCCAGGTGGCTCCAATCACTAACGACCCTCCTCTGCCTGCAGGAGGAACCGCCCCTGCAATGCAGAGGGGCCGTGACATATTTGATTTAATAATCTTAAAAAACCCATCACCCCCATATTACGTGTTGGTTGCAGACATCATGATTGTTAAATCCAGGAAGTACATTTAGTAATATGCTGAATCAGCTAAAAAAAAAAAACGACCAGGAAGCAAGATGATAATTGTCCCACACAACATAAAACCAGAATTACATTTGTTCATCTTTAAAGTTGATGGAGCCAGAGAATATCCATCATCGTGTGGGTCTTGTAATCCGCTAACAAACTGTATCTAGCCCTCGTGTTAAAAGGGAAATGTCTTTTGTTTTATTAATACCCCCTAATAAATATCTTAATGAACGGCCATGGATCACACGTTTTACGATATCATGTGTGGTTCTCAATGACTGCACTGTAAAGCTGTCGATCTTCTCTATAATGGGCCGTTACTGTTAGGTCTTTGGATTTGTGTGCCTGGGTAGCTTGCTTGGAGCATGTGTGTAGGCTACAGCCGAACACATATTATATTATATAGGTCCCCTGCCTACGTGGTAGTAGTCAGATTAACTTCACAGAACAAAACAAGATTGTAAAGGAAAAATATGTTCCCACCGTAGTTCTCCAAAACTTCCCACAACACAGCCATTTCCTCGTGCGTCTTCTCCTTCCTATTTCCTGTTTTGCTCCTGATGTCTGTGACACATCCTTTATTAACAGTCCATGACCTCACATAGGGGGACTAAGTTGAATTTGGTCAGGGGGTTGGGCCAACAAGGTCCAGAAAGAGTAGTCCTGATTAGGTGGACGTATGCAGAGAGGCGCGAGTTGAGGTCCAAATCCCTGCTGGCATTCTGCACTCTGAGATGGGGACGGTGCTGACCTCCATCCTCAGATCTTTAAATCCATCTGGAATCTCTCCTTCATCATTATCATCAGTGATCCTCTTCTACCTGTAGGTCTTATGACCGTACTTGGACTGTCAATGCCAAACAGCTGGCAGAGAGATTCTATTCTGTTTCTCCTTACAGTGATCCTGCGTCCTCCGGCCGGTATTGCCTTTCCGCTCCTCTATGAACTGGCTGTGTCCTGTATTGTCCAACGCCCGTCCTCCTTGAGAGAACCTTCTAGCCTCCATGTTCCTCGATTAAGGACGGGGTCTTCCACCGTTCAGTTTGACGCCTTGGAAAGAGTTCTCCTGAATCCCTCTCTGGCTGGGTTATGTGTGTCAGCCTGGCTGCTCTGCCGTTGCACTGAACACCCTGTGGGCCAGTAATAATTGTGCAATCTCTATTTTTGGAGCTCGAATGACAATTCAGATAGATCTTGAATTGCTTCAAACATATGGCCTTCGATTGTTAACAAACGCATGTGAGGATATGCTCATGGCAAGGCCACTATAGTTCTGACGGGTCACGCTGTCGTGGGAGGCATCGTCAGTTGCTGTGGGGAAATGCTTGTGAAGAGCCGGATATTTTTCCCACACAGACTTCCACACATAGATCTAAAACAGGATGCCACCCATCTAGTGTTCAAGATCTTTGGTGATTTTTGGTTGGATACGCTATAAAGCGCATATAGCTTGTCCATAAATTGAGCTCCCGAGTGGCGCAGCGGTCTAAGACACTGCATCTCAGTGCAAGAGGCGTCACTGCAGTCCCTGGTTGGAATCCAGGCTGCATCCCAGTGCAAGAGGCGTCACTGCAGTCCCTGGTTGGAATCCAGGCTGCATCTCAGTGCAAGAGGCGTCACTGCAGTCCCTGGTTGGAATCCAGGCTGCATCTCAGTGCAAGAGGCGTCACTGCAGTCCCTGGTTGGAATCCAGGCTTTATCAAATCCGACCGTAAGTCCATAGGGCGGCGCACAGTGTGTCCAGGGTAGGCTGTCGTTGTAAATAAGAATTTGTTCTTAACTGACTTACCAAGTTAAATAAAAAATTGTTTTTATTTTTAAATGATTGATAGCTCCCATCTCTTTTACCACATGGCCTACTGCGAGCTCAAACCTGTGTTCTGGGCAGTGCCAAACAGTTAAATTAAGGAAGAGGGCCTGGAGCCTTGTTGCTACTCTACTCTTGCGTCCCAGCATGACAGACGCATCATCACACGTAAATCCAATGAGGGTTTAAGAGAGAAAGTTCTCAGGTAACTTTACATCCTCTAATGCAGATAAAAGATTACAGACAATTCCCTAAGCAGATAAGTCCTCCAGTTCCACACGATCAACAAAAAATGTTTTGCTGGTACACTTAGGTCACTGTCTTTTCAATGAGGTTTCATTGGGACACCAGATTTCTAAAGGACTTTTTTTGCAGTTCCTACCGCTTCCACTGGATGTCACCAGTCTTTGGAAATAGGTTGAGGTTATTCCTTTGTGCAATGAAGAAGTACGGCCATCTTAAATGAGGGTCACTTGAAGTAAATTGTTTGAGAGAGGCACATTACCAGAAAAGTAACGTCAGTTTGTTTTCTTTTTGTATTGAACACAGATCATGCCGTTCTCAATTTGATCGATTATTAACGTTTAAAAATACCTAACGTTGTATTACAAAAGTAGTTTGAAATGTTTTGGTAAAGTTGGCCTGCTGGAGCTCATTTTGCAGGGCTCCTCCTTGCACAAAGGCGGAGGTAGTGGTCCTGCTGCTGGGTTGTTGCCCTCCTACGGCCTCCTCCACGTCTCCTGATGTACTGGCCTGTCTCCTGGTAGCGCCTCCATGCTCTGGACACTACGCTGACAGACACAGCAAACCTTCTTGCCACAGCTCGCATTGATGTGCCATCCTGGATGAGCTGCACTACCTGAGCCACTTGTGTGGGTTGTAGACTCCGTATCATGCTACCACTAGAGTGAAAGCACCGCCAGCATTCAAAAGTGACCAAAACATCAGCCAGGAAGCATAGGAACTGAGAAGTGGTCTGTGGTCACCACCTGCAGAACCACTCCTTTATTGGGGGTGTCTTGCTAATTGCCTATAATTTCCACCTTTTGTCTATTCCATTTGCACAACAGCATGTGAAATTTATTGTCAATCAGTGTTGCTTCCTAAGTGGACAGTTTGATTTCACAGAAGTGTGATTGACTTGGAGTTACATTGTGTTGTTTAAGTGTTCCCTTTATTTTTTTGAGCAGTGTATATGTATATGTATATGTATATCGACGGAATTAATCGAGCAAAAGGACCATTTGTGATGTTTATGGGACATATTGGAGTGCCAACAAAAGAAGTTCGTCAAAGGTAAGGCATGAATTATATTTTTATTTCTGCGTTTTGTGTCGTGCCTGCAGTGTTGAAATATGCTACTCTCTTTGTTTACTGTTGTGCTATCATCAGATAATAGCATCTTATGCTTTCGCCGAACATCCTTTTTGAAATCTGACATGTTGGCTGGATTCACAACGAGTGTAGCTTTAATTTGGTATCTTACATGTGTGATTTAATGAAAGTTAGATTTTTATATAATTTTATTTGAATATGGCGCTCTGTATTTTCCCTGGCTATTGGCCAGGTGGGACGATTGCGTCCCACCTACCCCAGAGAGTTAAGGTGTCCTCTTTATCCTGTGTTAACTTCTCTGGGAAATGTGGGACGGTAGCGTCCAACTTGGCCAAAAGCCAGACAAAATGTAGCGCGCTAAATTCAAATATATTACTATAAATATCAATCTTTCATGAAATCACACATGAAAAAAAGGATTTACGGGGAAAGCACACCAAACGATTATCTTAGCTCCATAGCCACAGAAAAACACAGCCATTTTCCCAGCAAAAGATAGTAGTCACAAAAAGCAGAAATAGAGATAAAATGAATCACTAACCTTTGATGATCTTCATCAGATGACACTCATAGGACTTCATGTTACACAATACATTTATGTTTTGTTCGATAATGTGCATATTTATATCCACAAATCTCGGTTTACGTTGGCGCCATGTTCAGAAATGCCTCCAAAATATCCGGAGAAATTGCAGAGAGCCACGTCAAATAACAGAAATACTCATCATAAACTTTGATGAAAGATACATGTTTTACATATAATTAAAGATACACTGGTTCTTAATGCAACCGCTGTGTCAGATTTAAAAAAAAACTTTACGTAAAAAGCACACCATGCAATAATCTGAGTACAATGCTCAGATATAAAAAACATTTCTCCACCATCTTGGAGTCAACAGAAATACGAAATTACTTCATAAATATTCCCTTACCTTTGATCATCTTCATCAGAATGCACTCCCAGGAGTTCTAGTTCCACAATAAATCGTTGTTTTGTTTGATAATGTCCATTACTTATGTCTAAGTAGCTACTTTTGCTAGCATGTTTAGTGCACATGTCCAAACGCTCGTTCAGATGCAGGCGAACTCGGACGAAAACTTTGGAGAATCAATCTTCAGGATGTTGTTATCATAACTATACAATAATGTTCCAACCGGAGAATTCCTTTGTGTCTCTAGAAGTTTTGGAAAGCAACACGATATCGTTTGGAACGCGCCTGACCAGGAACTGGCATTCTGCCAGATCAATGACTGAAACACCTCCCATCCGGCTCCACATCACACTAGAGGCTTCATTCCACGTTCTACAGACTGTTGACATCTCGTGGTCCCGTGTGGCTCAGTTGGTAGAGCATGGCGCTTGCAACGCCAGGGTTGTGGGTTCAATTCCCACGGGGGGACCAGGGTTCAATTCCCACGGGGGGACCAGGATGAATATGTATGAACTTTCCAATTTGTAAGTCGCTCTGGATAAGAGCGTCTGCTAAATGACTTAAATGTAAATGTAGTGGAAGGCGTAGGAAGTGCAAACAGATCCATATCTTACAGGGAATTGAATTGGCGATGAGTTGAACATTGACCAGTCTCAGAATTCTCACTTCCTGTTTGGATTTTTTCTCAGGTTTTTGCCTGCCATATGAGTTCTGTTATACTCACAGACATCATTCAATAATAATAATAATAATATGCATATATTAGCATCTGGGACAGAGTAGGAGACAGTTCACTATGGGCACGCAATTCATCCAAAAGTGAAAATGCTGCCCCCTATCACAAATAAGTTAAGGTGTCCTCTTTAGGCTGGTCTAAATCCTGTGTTAACTTCTTCTGGCTGCAGGGGCAGTATTGAGTAGCTCTGATAAAAGGTGCCCATTTCAAACGGCCTCGTACTCAATTCTTGCTCGTACAATATGCATATTATTATTACTATTGGATAGAAAACACTCTCTAGTTTCTAAAACCATTTGAATTATATATGTGAGTAAAACAGAACTCATTTGGCACAAACTTCCTGACCAGGAAGTGGAAAGTCTGAAATCGAGGCTCTGTTCTAGGTCCTGCCTATAAATGGGCATGATACGTATTAGTATACATGCACGTCATACACCTTCCCCTAGATGTCAAGAGGCAGTGAGAGAAGAAATGGAGTGTTTATCTTGGTCTGAGCTGGAATAAATCCTCTTGGAATGACGTGTCACCCATTTCCTGTTTTCTGGAAAGCGCAAGGATGGAGCTGGAATTGCCTTCTGAAATGCTGTCATTATAGGCGACTACTATCTCCGGCTTTGATTTTATTTGATACATGTGACAATATCATCGTAAAGTATGTTTTTTCAATACAGTTTTATTAGATTATTGAAATTTATTCGGGACGTTAGGCGTGTTGCGTTGTGTGCCTTTGTTCAGGAAGAAGAGCTTCGAGCCACTTGGCTAGTGCGCTTGCTAATTCAAGATGGAAAAAGGACGTTCTAAATCCAAACAACGATTGTTCTTGACAAAGGACCTCTTGTACAACATTCTGATGGAAGATCAGCAAAAGTAGGACCCATTTTATGATGCTATTTCATATATCTGTCGAACTGTGTACTATTAGTTTTGCGCCCAGGTTTTGGGCACTCGCTCGCCATAACGTAAGCCTTATGTCGTAATGAAGTTATTTTTAGAATTCTAACACTGCGATTGCATTAAGAACTAGTGTATCTATCATTTCCTATACAACATGTATTTTTTAGAAATGTTTTATGATGAGTATTTAGGTATTTGACGTTGGTGTCTGTAATTACTCTGGCTGCTTCGGTGCTATTTCTGACGGTAGCTGTGATGGTAGCTGCAATGTAAAACTGATTTATAGCTCAAATATGCACATTTTTCGAACAAAACATAGATTTATTGTATAACATGTTATAAGACTGTCATCTGATTAAGTTGTTTCTAGGTTAGTTTGGTTGGTTCTTGGTTAGTTAGGTTGGCTTTGTGCATGCTACCTGTGCTGTGAAAAATGTCTGTCCTTTTTTGTATTTGGTGGTGAGCTAACATAAATATATGTGGTGTTTTCGCTGTAAAACATTTTAAAAATCGGACATGTTGGCTGGATTCACAAGATGTGTACCTTTCATATGCTGTATTGGACTTGTTAATGTGTGAAAGTTAAATATTTAAAAAAATATATATTTTGAATTTCGCGCCCTGCACTTGAGCTGGCTGTTGTCATAAGTGTACCGACGTCGGGCTTGCAGCCAGAAGAAGTTAAGGTGTCCTCTTTAGGCTGGTCTAAATCCTGTGTTAAGGTGTCCTCTTTAGGCTGGTCTAAATCCTGTGTTAAGGTGTCCTCTTTAGCCTGTCTACAACCTGTGTTAAGGTGTTATTAAGGTGTCCTCTTTAGCCTGTCTACAATGCTGCTACCAAATGGGACTTGGGATTGGGCATGTTCCAAAATGGTTTTTATCTGAGGGCTCTTTGTTGCTTCTTTACGTCGGAGGCAGAGGATGTTACTGTACATTCCACCCATTATTTTTGCTAGTCTCATCCCTTATCCCTAGATCTCTGGCTCGTTTTGGGTTCGATTCACCATATTTTTCAGGATTTTTGGACTTGAAAAACCTAATCAAAGTTGATTGCCTTTTCTTATTAGTTTCTGATTTGGCTTTCCCTCAGGTTCAAATTCAGTCAACTAGTCTAGAATACGGGATGTGATTACATAGAGACCTCTTCACCAGTCTAGACTACGGGATGTGATTAGGTAGAGACCTCTTCACCAGTCTAGACTACGGGATGTGATTACATAGAGACCTCTTCACCAGTCTAGACTACGGGATGTGATTAGGTAGAGACCTCTTCACCAGTCTAGACTACGGGATGTGATTAGGTAGAGACCTCTTCACCAGTCTAGACTACGGGATGTGATTACATAGAGACCTCTTCACCAGTCTAGACTACGGGATGTGATTAGGTAGAGACCTCTTCACCAGTCTAGACTACGGGATGTGATTAGGTAGAGACCTCTTCACCAGTCTAGTGGAGTGGGTGGTGGGCTTACAGCCCGCCCCACAGAGCGATTCCACCCCGTTACCAAACGGACAAGGGCAATTGAACTTTCTAGTGCTTTATATTTTAAAAGTTAATTTAGGCATCAAATGTACCTTCAGAAAGTAATCTAGTGCCATAATAGGTTGTCATGAAAATGCATTACAGGGGACTGAGGCTTGCTCCCCTCACCGCCCCTCACCACCCCACAGCTGTGCTTTCTGTACTGAGATTTACCAGAGAACCAGAGATGGAGCAGAACAGCCTTAGAACTGAGATTTACCAGAGAACCAGAGATGGAGCAGAACAGCCTTAGAACTGAGATTTACCAGAGAACCAGAGATGGAGGAGAACAGCCTTAGAACTGAGATTTACCAGAGAACAAGAGATGGAGGAGAACAGCCTTAGAACTGAGATTTACCAGAGAACCAGAGATGGAACAGAACAGCCTTAGAACTGAGATTTACCAGAGAACCAGAGATGGAGGAGAACAGCCTTAGAACTGAGATTTACCAGAGAACAAGAGATGGAGGAGAACAGCCTTAGAACTGAGATTTACCAGAGAACCAGAGATGGAGGAGAACAGCCTTAGAACTGAGATTTACCAGAGAACAAGAGATGGGAGAACCAGAGATGGAACAGAACAGCCTTAGAACTGAGATTTACCAGAGAACAAGAGATGGTTTAGAGATCGCTATAAACAACTGGCTAAAACGTCCCAATGCAGAGAATGACTATGAGATAATTTTTTACAATTATTTTCAAATGACGTTCCGTTCATAGATGAGTTACTATAATTACTGGCATTGTTCTATAGTAGACAGTGTTCTATAGTAGACAGTGTTCTATAGTAAACAGTGTTCTATAATAGACAGTGTTCTATAGTAGACAGTGTTCTATAGTAGACAGTGTTCTATAATAGACAGTGTTCTATAGTAGACAGTGTTCTATAGTAGACAGTGTTCTATAGTAGACAGTGTTCTATAGTAGACAGTGTTCTATAGTAGACAGTGTTCTATAGTAGACAGTGTTCTATAATAGACAGTGTTCTATAATAGACAGTGTTCTATAGTAGACAGTGTTCTATAGTAGACAGTGTTCTATAGTAGACAGTGTTCTATAATAGACAGTGTTCTATAGTAGACGGTGTTCTATAGTAGACGGTGTTCTATAGTAGACAGTGTTCTATAGTAGACAGTGTTCTATAGTAGACAGTGTTCTATAGTAGACAGTGTTCTATAGTAGACAGTGTTCTATAGTAGACAGTCTTCTATAGTAGACAGTGTTCTATAATAGACAGTGTTCTATAGTAGACAGTGTTCTATAGTAAACAGTGTTCTATAGTAGACAGTGTTCTATAATAGACAGTGTTCTATAGTAGACAGTGTTCTATAGTAGACAGTGTTCTATAGTAGACAGTGTTCTATAGTAGACAGTGTTCTATAATAGACAGTGTTCTATAATAGACAGTGTTCTATAATAGACAGTGTTCTATAGTAGACAGTGTTCTATAGTAGACAGTGTTCTATAGTAGACAGTGTTCTATAATAGACAGTGTTCTATAGTAGACAGTGTTCTATAGTAAACAGTGTTCTATAGTAGACAGTGTTCTATAATAGACAGTGTTCTATAATAGACAGTGTTCTATAGTAGACAGTGTTCTATAGTAGACAGTGTTCTATAGTAGACAGTGTTCTATAATAGACAGTGTTCTATAATAGACAGTGTTCTATAGTAGACAGTGTTCTATAGTAGACAGTGTTCTATAGTAGACAGTGTTCTATAGTAAACAGTGTTCTATAGTAGACAGTGTTCTATAGTAGACAGTGTTCTATAATAGACAGTGTTCTATAGTAGACAGTGTTCTATAGTAGACAGTGTTCTATAGTAGACAGTGTTCTATAGTAGACAGTGTTCTATAGTAGACAGTGTTCTATAGTAGACAGTGTTCTATAGTAGACAGTGTTCTATAGTAGACAGTGTTCTACAGTAGACAGTGTTCTATAGTAGACAGTGTTCTATAGTAGACAGTGTTCTATAGTAGACAGTGTTCTATAATAGACAGTGTTCTATAATAGACAGTGTTCTATAGTAGACAGTGTTCTATAGTAGACAGTGTTCTATAGTAGACAGTGTTCTATAGTAGACAGTGTTCTATAGTAGACAGTGTTCTATAATAGACAGTGTTCTATAATAGACAGTGTTCTATAGTAGACAGTGTTCTATAGTAGACAGTGTTCTATAGTAGACAGTGTTCTATAGTAGACAGTGTTCTATAATAGACAGTGTTCTATAGTAGACAGTGTTCTATAGTAGACAGTGTTCTATAGTAGACAGTGTTCTATAGTAGACAGTGTTCTATAGTAGACAGTGTTCTATAGAAGACAGTGTTCTATAATAGACAGTGTTCTATAGTAGACAGTGTTCTATAGTAGACAGTGTTCTATAATAGACAGTGTTCTATAGTAGACAGTGTTCTATAGTAGACAGTGTTCTATAGTAGACAGTGTTCTATAGTAGACAGTGTTCTATAATAGACAGTGTTCTATAGTAGACAGTGTTCTATAGTAGACAGTGTTCTATAGTAGACAGTGTTCTATAGTAGACAGTGTTCTATAATAGACAGTGTTCTATAGTAGACAGTGTTCTATAGTAGACAGTGTTCTATAATAGACAGTGTTCTATAGTAGACAGTGTTCTATAATAGACAGTGTTCTATAGTAGACAGTGTTCTATAGTAGACAGTGTTCTATAGTAGACAGTGTTCTATAGTAGACAGTGTTCTATAATAGACAGTGTTCTATAGTAGACAGTGTTCTATAATAGACAGTGTTCTATAGTAGACAGTGTTCTATAATAGACAGTGTTCTATAGTAGACAGTGTTCTATAATAGACAGTGTTCTATAGTAGACAGTGTTCTATAATAGACAGTGTTCTATAATAGACAGTGTTCTATAATAGACAGTGTTCTATAATAGACAGTGTTCTATAGTAGACAGTGTTCTATAATAGACAGTGTTCTATAATAGACAGTGTTCTATAGTAGACAGTGTTCTATAATAGACAGTGTTCTATAGTAGACAGTGTTCTATAATAGACATTGTTCTATAGTAGACAGTGTTCTATAGTAGACAGTGTTCTATAGTAGACAGTGTTCTATAGTAGACAGTGTTCTATAATAGACAGTGTTCTATAATAGACAGTGTTCTATAGTAGACAGTGTTCTATAGTAGACAGTGTTCTACAGTAGACAGTGTTCTATAGTAGACAGTGTTCTATAGTAGACAGTGTTCTATAGTAGACAGTGTTCTATAGTAGACAGTGTTCTATAATAGACAGTGTTCTATAGTAGACAGTGTTCTATAGTAGACAGTGTTCTATAGTAGACAGTGTTCTATAGTAGACAGTGTTCTATAATAGACAGTGTTCTATAATAGACAGTGTTCTATAGTAGACAGTGTTCTATAATAGACAGTGTTCTATAGTAGACAGTGTTCTATAATAGACAGTGTTCTATAATAGACAGTGTTCTATAGTAGACAGTGTTCTATAGTAGACAGTGTTCTATAATAGACAGTGTTCTATAGTAGACAGTGTTCTATAATAGACAGTGTTCAATAGTAGACAGTGTTCTATAATAGACAGTGTTCTATAATAGACAGTGTTCTATAGTAGACAGTGTTCTATAGTAGACAGTGTTCTATAGTAGACAGTGTTCTATAGTAGACAGTGTTCTATAATAGACAGTGTTCTATAGTAGACAGTGTTCTATAGTAGACAGTGTTCTATAGTAGACAGTGTTCTATAGTAGACAGTGTTCTATAGTAGACAGTGTTCTATAGAAGACAGTGTTCTATAATAGACAGTGTTCTATAGTAGACAGTGTTCTATAGTAGACAGTGTTCTATAATAGACAGTGTTCTATAGTAGACAGTGTTCTATAGTAGACAGTGTTCTATAGTAGACCGTGTTCTATAGTAGACAGTGTTCTATAGTAGACAGTGTTCTATAGTAGACAGTGTTCTATAGTAGACAGTGTTCTATAATAGACAGTGTTCTATAGTAGACAGTGTTCTATAGTAGACAGTGTTCTATAGTAGACAGTGTTCTATAGTAGACAGTGTTCTATAGTAGACAGTGTTCAATAATAGACAGTGTTCTATAGTAGACAGTGTTCTATAGTAGACAGTGTTCTATAATAGACAGTGTTCTATAGTAGACAGTGTTCTATAATAGACAGTGTTCTATAATAGACAGTGTTCTATAGTAGACAGTGTTCTATAATAGACAGTGTTCTATAATAGACAGTGTTCTATAGTAGACAGTGTTCTATAGTAGACAGTGTTCTATAATAGACAGTGTTCTATAGTAGACAGTGTTCTATAATAGACAGTGTTCTATAATAGACAGTGTTCTATAATAGACAGTGTTCTATAATAGACAGTGTTCTATAGTAGACAGTGTTCTATAATAGACAGTGTTCTATAGTAGACAGTGTTCTATAATAGACAGTGTTCTATAGTAGACAGTGTTCTATAATAGACAGTGTTCTATAATAGACAGTGTTCTATAGTAGACAGTGTTCTATAGTAGACAGTGTTCTATAGTAGACAGTGTTCTATAGTAGACAGTGTTCTATAGTAGACAGTGTTCTATAATAGACAGTGTTCTATAATAGACAGTGTTCTATAGTAGACATTGTTCTATAGTAGACAGTGTTCTACAGTAGACAGTGTTCTATAGTAGACAGTGTTCTATAGTAGACAGTGTTCTATAGTAGACAGTGTTCTATAGTAGACAGTGTTCTATAATAGACAGTGTTCTATAGTAGACAGTGTTCTATAGTAGACAGTGTTCTATAGTAGACAGTGTTCTATAGTAGACAGTGTTCTATAGTAGACAGTGTTCTATAATAGACAGTGTTATATAATAGACAGTGTTCAATAGTAGACAGTGTTCTATAATAGACAGTGTTCTATAGTAGACAGTGTTCTATAGTAGACAGTGTTTTATAGTAGACAGTGTTCTATAATAGACAGTGTTCTATAATAGACAGTGTTCTATAGTAGACAGTGTTCTATAATAGACAGTGTTCTATAGTAGACAGTGTTCTATAATAGACAGTGTTCTATAATAGACAGTGTTCTATAATAGACAGTGTTCTATAGTAGACAGTGTTCTATAGTAGACAGTGTTCTATAATAGACAGTGTTCTATAGTAGACAGTGTTCTATAATAGACAGTGTTCAATAGTAGACAGTGTTCTATAATAGACAGTGTTCTATAATAGACAGTGTTCTATAATAGACAGTGTTCTATAGTAGACAGTGTTCTATAGTAGACAGTGTTCTATAATAGACAGTGTTCTATAGTAGACAGTGTTCTATAATAGACAGTGTTCTATAGTAGACAGTGTTCTATAGTAGACAGTGTTCTATAGTAGACAGTGTTCTATAGTAGACAGTGTTCTATAGTAGACAGTATTCTATAGTAGACAGTGTTCTATAGAAGACAGTGTTCTATAATAGACAGTGTTCTATAGTAGACAGTGTTCTATAGTAGACAGTGTTCTATAATAGACAGTGTTCTATAGTAGACAGTGTTCTATAGTAGACAGTGTTCTATAGTAGACAGTGTTCTATAGTAGACAGTGTTCTATAGTAGACAGTGTTCTATAGTAGACAGTGTTCTATAGTAGACAGTGTTCTATAATAGACAGTGTTCTATAGTAGACAGTGTTCTATAGTAGACAGTGTTCTATAATAGACAGTGTTCTATAGTAGACAGTGTTCTATAATAGACAGTGTTCTATAATAGACAGTGTTCTATAGTAGACAGTGTTCTATAATAGACAGTGTTCTATAATAGACAGTGTTCTATAGTAGACAGTGTTCTATAGTAGACAGTGTTCTATAATAGACAGTGTTCTATAGTAGACAGTGTTCTATAATAGACAGTGTTCTATAGTAGACAGTGTTCTATAATAGACAGTGTTCTATAGTAGACAGTGTTCTATAATAGACAGTGTTCTATAATAGACAGTGTTCTATAATAGACAGTGTTCTATAATAGACAGTGTTCTATAGTAGACAGTGTTCTATAATAGACAGTGTTCTATAATAGACAGTGTTCTATAGTAGACAGTGTTCTATAATAGACAGTGTTCTATAGTAGACAGTGTTCTATAATAGACAGTGTTCAATAGTAGACAGTGTTCTATAATAGACAGTGTTCTATAATAGACAGTGTTCTATAATAGACAGTGTTCTATAATAGACAGTGTTCTATAGTAGACAGTGTTCTATAGAAGACAGTGTTCTATAATAGACAGTGTTCTATAGTAGACAGTGTTCTATAGTAGACAGTGTTCTATAGAAGACAGTGTTCTATAATAGACAGTGTTCTATAGTAGACAGTGTTCTATAGTAGACAGTGTTCTATAGTAGACAGTGTTCTATAGTAGACAGTGTTCTATAGTAGACAGTGTTCTATAGTAGACAGTGTTCTATAATAGACAGTGTTCTATAGTAGACAGTGTTCTATAGTAGACAGTGTTCTATAGAAGACAGTGTTCTATAATAGACAGTGTTCTATAGTAGACAGTGTTCTATAGTAGACAGTGTTCTATAGTAGACAGTGTTCTATAGTAGACAGTGTTCTATAATAGACAGTGTTCTATAGTAGACAGTGTTCTATAATAGACAGTGTTCTATAGTAGACAGTGTTCTATAGTAGACAGTGTTCTATAGTAGACAGTGTTCTATAGTAGACAGTGTTCTATAGTAGACAGTGTTCTATAGAAGACAGTGTTCTATAATAGACAGTGTTCTATAGTAGACAGTGTTCTATAGTAGACAGTGTTCTATAATAGACAGTGTTCTATAGTAGACAGTGTTCTATAGTAGACAGTGTTCTATAGTAGACAGTGTTCTATAGTAGACAGTGTTCTATAGTAGACAGTGTTCTATAATAGACAGTGTTCTATAGTAGACAGTGTTCTATAATAGACAGTGTTCTATAGTAGACAGTGTTCTATAATAGACAGTGTTCTATAATAGACAGTGTTCTATAATAGACAGTGTTCTATAATAGACAGTGTTCTATAGTAGACAGTGTTCTATAATAGACAGTGTTCTATAATAGACAGTGTTCTATAGTAGACAGTGTTCTATAATAGACAGTGTTCTATAGTAGACAGTGTTCTATAATAGACATTGTTCTATAGTAGACAGTGTTCTATAGTAGACAGTGTTCTATAGTAGACAGTGTTCTATAGTAGACAGTGTTCTATAATAGACAGTGTTCTATAATAGACAGTGTTCTATAGTAGACAGTGTTCTATAGTAGACAGTGTTCTACAGTAGACAGTGTTCTATAGTAGACAGTGTTCTATAGTAGACAGTGTTCTATAGTAGACAGTGTTCTATAGTAGACAGTGTTCTATAGTAGACAGTGTTCTATAGTAGACAGTGTTCTATAGTAGACAGTGTTCTATAGTAGACAGTGTTCTATAGTAGACAGTGTTCTATAGTAGACAGTGTTCTATAATAGACAGTGTTCTATAATAGACAGTGTTCTATAGTAGACAGTGTTCTATAATAGACAGTGTTCTATAGTAGACAGTGTTCTATAGTAGACAGTGTTCTATAATAGACAGTGTTCTATAGTAGACAGTGTTCTATAGTAGACAGTGTTCTATAATAGACAGTGTTCTATAGTAGACAGTGTTCTATAATAGACAGTGTTCTAATAGTAGACAGTGTTCTATAAGTAGACAGTGTTCTATAATAGACAGTGTTCTATAGTAGACAGTGTTCTATAGTAGACAGTGTTCTATAGTAGACAGTGTTCTATAGTAGACAGTGTTCTATAGTAGACAGTGTTCTATAGTAGACAGTGTTCTATAGTAGACAGTGTTCTATAGTAGACAGTGTTCTATAGTAGACAGTGTTCTATAGAAGACAGTGTTCTATAATAGACAGTGTTCTATAGTAGACAGTGTTCTATAGTAGACAGTGTTCTATAATAGACAGTGTTCTATAGTAGACAGTGTTCTATAGTAGACAGTGTTCTATAGTAGACCGTGTTCTATAGTAGACAGTGTTCTATAGTAGACAGTGTTCTATAGTAGACAGTGTTCTATAGTAGACAGTGTTCTATATAGACAGTGTTCTATAGTAGACAGTGTTCTATAGTAGACAGTGTTCTATAGTAGACAGTGTTCTATAGTAGACAGTGTTCTATAGTAGACAGTGTTCAATATAGACAGTGTTCTATAGTAGACAGTGTTCTATAGTAGACAGTGTTCTATAATAGACAGTGTTCTATAGTAGACAGTGTTCTATATAGACAGTGTTCTATAATAGACAGGTGTTCTATAGTAGACAGTGTTCTATAATAGACAGTGTTCTATAATAGACAGTGTTCTATAGTAGACAGTGTTCTATAGTAGACAGTGTTCTATATAGACAGTGTTCTATAGTAGACAGTGTTCTATAATAGACAGTGTTCTATAATAGACAGTGTTCTATAATAGACAGTGTTCTATAATAGACAGTGTTCTATAGTAGACAGTGTTCTATAATAGACAGTGTTCTATAGTAGACAGTGTTCTATAATAGACAGTGTTCTATAGTAGACAGTGTTCTATAATAGACAGTGTTCTATAATAGACAGTGTTCTATAGTAGACAGTGTTCTATAGTAGACAGTGTTCTATAGTAGACAGTGTTCTATAGTAGACAGTGTTCTATAGTAGACAGTGTTCTATAATAGACAGTGTTCTATAATAGACAGTGTTCTATAGTAGACATTGTTCTATAGTAGACAGTGTTCTACAGTAGACAGTGTTCTATAGTAGACAGTGTTCTATAGTAGACAGTGTTCTATAGTAGACAGTGTTCTATAGTAGACAGTGTTCTATAATAGACAGTGTTCTATAGTAGACAGTGTTCTATAGTAGACAGTGTTCTATAGTAGACAGTGTTCTATAGTAGACAGTGTTCTATAGTAGACAGTGTTCTATAATAGACAGTGTTATATAATAGACAGTGTTCAATAGTAGACAGTGTTCTATAATAGACAGTGTTCTATAGTAGACAGTGTTCTATAGTAGACAGTGTTTTATAGTAGACAGTGTTCTATAATAGACAGTGTTCTATAATAGACAGTGTTCTATAGTAGACAGTGTTCTATAATAGACAGTGTTCTATAGTAGACAGTGTTCTATAATAGACAGTGTTCTATAATAGACAGTGTTCTATAGTAGACAGTGTTCTATAGTAGACAGTGTTCTAAAATAGACAGTGTTCTATAGTAGACAGTGTTCTATAGTAGACAGTGTTCTATAATAGACAGTGTTCTATAGTAGACAGTGTTCTATAATAGACAGTGTTCTATAGTAGACAGTGTTCTATAGTAGACAGTGTTCTTTAATAGACAGTGTTCTATAGTAGACAGTGTTCTATAGTAGACAGTGTTCTATAGTAGACAGTGTTCTATAGTAGACAGTGTTCTATAGTAGACAGTGTTCTATAGTAGACAGTGTTCTATAATAGACAGTGTTCTATAATAGACAGTGTTCTATAGTAGACAGTGTTCTATAGTAGACAGTGTTCTATAATAGACAGTGTTCTATAGTAGACAGTGTTCTATAGTAGACAGTGTTCTATAGTAGACAGTGTTCTATAATAGACAGTGTTCTATAGTAGACAGTGTTCTATAATAGACAGTGTTCTATAGTAGACAGTGTTCTATAATAGACAGTGTTCTATAGTAGACAGTGTTCTATAGTAGACAGTGTTCTATAATAGACAGTGTTCTATAGTAGACAGTGTTCTATAATAGACAGTGTTCTATAATAGACAGTGTTCTATAATAGACAGTGTTCTATAGTAGACAGTGTTCTATAGTAGACAGTGTTCTATAATAGACAGTGTTCTATAGTAGACAGTGTTCTATAATAGACAGTGTTCAATAGTAGACAGTGTTTCTATAATAGACAGTGTTCTATAATAGACAGTGTTCTATAATAGACAGTGTTCTATAGTAGACAGTGTTCTATAGTAGACAGTGTTCTATAATAGACAGTGTTCTATAGTAGACAGTGTTCTATAATAGACAGTGTTCTATAGTAGACAGTGTTCTATAGTAGACAGTGTTCTATAGTAGACAGTGTTCTATAGTAGACAGTGTTCTATAGTAGACAGTATTCTATAGTAGACAGTGTTCTATAGAAGACAGTGTTCTATAATAGACAGTGTTCTATAGTAGACAGTGTTCTATAGTAGACAGTGTTCTATAATAGACAGTGTTCTATAGTAGACAGTGTTCTATAGTAGACAGTGTTCTATAGTAGACAGTGTTCTATAGTAGACAGTGTTCTATAGTAGACAGTGTTCTATAGTAGACAGTGTTCTATAGTAGACAGTGTTCTATAATAGACAGTGTTCTATAGTAGACAGTGTTCTATAGGACAGTGTTCTATAAGACAGTGTTCTATAGTAGACAGTGTTCTATAATACAGTGTTCTATAATAGACAGTGTTCTATAGTAGACAGTGTTCTATAATAGACAGTGTTCTATAATAGACAGTGTTCTATAGTAGACAGTGTTCTATAGTAGACAGTGTTCTATAATAGACAGTGTTCTATAGTAGACAGTGTTCTATAATAGACAGTGTTCTATAGTAGACAGTGTTCTATAATAGACAGTGTTCTATAGTAGACAGTGTTTCTATAATAGACAGTGTTCTATAATAGACAGTGTTCTATAATAGACAGTGTTCTATAATAGACAGTGTTCTATAGTAGACAGTGTTCTATAATAGACAGTGTTCTATAATAGACAGTGTTCTATAGTAGACAGTGTTCTATAATAGACAGTGTTCTATAGTAGACAGTGTTCTATAATACAGTGTTCAAGTAGACAGTGTCTATAGAGACAGTGTTCTATAATAGACAGTGTTCTATAGTAGACAGTGTTCTATAATAGACAGTGTTCTATATAGACAGTGTTCTATAGATAGACAGTGGTTCTATAGTAGACAGTGTTCTATAGTAGACAGTGTTCTATAATAGACAGTGTTCTTATAGTAGACAGTGTTCTATAATAGACAGTGTTCTATAGTAGACAGTGTTCTATAATAGACAGTGTTCTATAAGTAGACAGTGTTCTATAGTAGACAGTGTTCTATAGTAGACAGTGTTCTATAGTAGACAGTGTTCTATAATAGACAGTGTTCTATAGTAGACAGTGTTCTATAGTAGACAGTGTTCTATAGTAGACAGTGTTCTATAGTAGACAGTGTTCTATAGTAGACAGTGTTCTATAGTAGACAGTGTTCTATAGTAGACAGTGTTCTATAGATAGACAGTGTTCTATAGTAGACAGTGTTCTATAGAAGACAGTGTTCTATAATAGACAGTGTTCTATAGTAGACAGTGTTCTATAGTAGACAGTGTTCTATAGTAGACAGTGTTCTATAGTAGACAGTGTTCTATAGTAGACAGTGTTCTATAGTAGACAGTGTTCTATAGTAGACAGTGTTCTATAGTAGACAGTGTTCTATAGTAGACAGTGTTCTATAGTAGACAGTGTTCTATAGTAGACAGTGTTCTATAGTAGACAGTGTTCTATAGTAGACAGTGTTCTATAGAAGACAGTGTTCTATAATAGACAGTGTTCTATAGTAGACAGTGTTCTATAGTAGACAGTGTTCTATAATAGACAGTGTTCTATAGTAGACAGTGTTCTATAGTAGACAGTGTTCTATAGTAGACAGTGTTCTATAGTAGACAGTGTTCTATAGTAGACACCGTGTTCTATAGTAGACAGTGTTCTATAATAGACAGTGTTCTATAGTAGACAGTGTTTCTATAGTAGACAGTGTTCTATAGTAGACAGTGTTCTATAGTAGACAGTGTTCTATAGTAGACAGTGTCTATAATAGACAGTGTTATATAATAGCAGTGTTCAATAGTAGACAGTGTTCTATAATAGACAGTGTTCTATAGTAGACAGTGTTATAGTAGACAGTGTTTTATAGTAGACAGTGAGTAGGACAGTGTTCTAAGTAGACTATAATAGACAGTGTTCTATAGTAGACAGTGTTCTATAGTAGACAGTGTTCCTATAATAGACAGTAGACAGTGTTCTATAGTAGACAGTGTCTATAATAGACATTGTTCTATAGTAGACAGTGTCTATAAATAGACATTGTTCATAGTAGACAGTGTTCTATAGTAGACCAGTGTCTTATAGTAGACAGTGTTTCTATAATAGCAGTGTTCATAATAGACAGTGTTCTATAGTAGACAGTGTTCTATAGTAGACAGTGTTCTACAGTACGGACCAGTGTTTCTATGTGACAGTGTTCTTAGTAGACAGTGTTCTATAGTAGACAGTGTTATACAGTAGACAGGTTCTATAGTAGACAGGTTCTATAGTATACAGTGTCTATAAATAGACGTGTTCTCTAGTAGACAGTGTTCTTATAGTAGACATTTGTTCTATAATAGACAGTGTTCTATAGTTAGACAGTGTTCTATAGAGACAGTGTTCTATAGTAGACAGTGTTCTATAATAGACGGTTCTAAGTAGACAGTGTTAATAATAGACAGTTTTCTATATTAAAGACCAGTTGTTCTAAATAGACAGTGTTCTATAATAGACAGTGTTCTATAGTAGACAGTGTTCTATAGTAGACAGGTGTTCTACAGTAGACAGTGTCTATAGTAGACAGTGTTCTTATAATTAGACAGTGTTCTTAGTTAGACAGTGTTCTATAATAGACAGTGTCTATAGTAGACAAGTGGTCTATAGTAGAACAGTGTTCTATCGTAGACAGTGTTCTATAATAGACAGTGTTCTATAATAGGACAGTGTTCATATAGTAGACAGTGTTCTATAGTAGACAGTGTTCTATAGTAGACATTGTTCTATAGTAGACAGTGGGTCTATCATAGACAGTGTTCTATAGACAGTGTTCTATAGTAGACAGTGTCATTATAATAGAGACAGTGTTCTATATAGACAGTGTTCTAATAAGTAGACAGGTGTTCTATAGTAGACAGTGTTCTACAGTAGACAGTGTTCTACTAGTAGACAGTGTTCTATAGTAGACAGTGTTCTATCTGTAAGACAGTGTTCTACAGTAGACAGTGTTCTATAGTAGACAGTGTTCTATAGTAGACAGTGTTCTATAATAGACAGTGTTCTATAGTAGACAGTGTTCTATAGTAGGACAGTGTTCTATAGTAGACAGTGTTCTATAGTAGACAGTGTTCTATAGTAGACAGTGTTCTATAATAGACAGTGTTCTATAATAGACAGTGTTCTATAGTAGGACAGTGTTCTATAGTAGACAGTGTTCTATAGTAGACAAGTGTTCTATAGTAGACAGTGTTCTATAGTAGACAGTGTTCTATAATAGACAGTGTTCTATAATAGGACAGTGTTCTATAGTAGACAGTGTTCTATAATAGACAGTTGTTCTATAGTAGACAGTGTTCTATAATAGACAGTGTCTATAATAGACAGTGTTCTATAATAGACAGTGTTCTATAATAGACAGTGTTCTATAATAGACAGTGTTCTATAGTAGACAGTGTTCTATAGTAGACAGTGTTCTATAATAGACAGTGTTCTATAGTAGACAGTGTTCTATAGAAGACAGTGTTCTATAATAGACAGTGTTCTATAGTAGACTGTGTTCTATAGTAGACGGTGTTCTATAATAGACGGTGTTCTATAGTAGACGGTGTTCTATAGTAGACGGTGTTCTATAGTAGACGGTGTTCTATAGTAGACAGTGTTCTATAATAGACAGTGTTCTATAGTAGACAGTGTTCTATAATAGACAGTGTTCTATAGTAGACAGTGTTCTATAATAGACAGTGTTCTATAATAGACAGTGTTCTATAATAGACAGTGTTCTATAGTAGACAGTGTTCTATAGTAAACAGTGTTCTATAATAGACAGTGTTCTATAATAGACAGTGTTCTATAGTAGACAGTGTTCTATAGTAGACAGTGTTCTATAGTAGACAGTGTTCTATGTTCCAGGAGTACCTAAAGGCCTAAGTAAGTACATATTATCGCTACTGGAATGATCCCTGTTCTGCTGCTACGGTAACAGATAGACTCTCAACGTATTATTAACATCCAAATACAGAAACTACTTTGTGATTCACTCGACAGGATGTACGTGATTTAAAAATAACTCCTCAAAACACTACCAAGATTTTAATTTAGTTCACAACTCCCTAACTCTGGTAACTGGATCGGGAAAACATTTACGAATGATGACAAACAGCCTCCGATAAACTAATTAAGTTTTTATCTATTATTCTTGTTACATTACTACTTCTCACCAGGCTTCTATTGACTAATTTGGTTCAAGTTGGTGCACTACAAAGGGAATAAACTATTGGACCACAGCAGACAGCAGCAGGACAGGCTACAGCAGACAGGAGCAGGACAGGCCACAGCAGACAGCAGCAGGACAGGCTACAGCAGACAGGAGCAGGACAGGCTACAGCAGACAGCAGCAGGACAGGCCACAGCAGACAGCAGCAGGACAGGCTACAGCAGACAGGAGCAGGACAGGCCACAGCAGACAGGAGCAGGACAGGCCACAGCAGACAGGAGCAGGACAGGCCACAGCAGACAGGAGCAGGACAGGCTACAGCAGACAGGAGCAGGACAGGCTACAGCAGATAGGAGCAGGACAGGCTACAGCAGACAGGAGCAGGACAGGCTACAGCAGACAGGAGCAGGACAGGCCACAGCAGACAGCAGCAGGACAGGCCACAGCAGACAGGAGCAGGACAGGCCACAGCAGACAGCAGCAGGACAGGCTACAGCAGACAGGAGCAGGACAGGCTACAGCAGATAGGAGCAGGACAGGCTACAGCAGACAGGAGCAGGACAGGCTACAGCAGACAGGAGCAGGACAGGCTACAGCAGACAGGAGCAGGACAGGCCACAGCAGACAGCAGCAGGACAGGCCACAGCAGACAGGAGCAGGACAGGCTACAGCAGACAGGAGCAGGACAGGCTACAGCAGACAGGAGCAGGACAGGCCACAGCAGTCAGGAGCAGGACAGGCCACAGCAGACAGGAGCAGGACAGGCTACAGCAGACAGGAGCAGGACAGGCTACAGCAGACAGGAGCAGGACAGGCTAGAGCAGACAGGAGCAGGACAGGCTACAGCAGACAGGAGCAGGACAGGCTACAGCAGACAGGAGCAGGACAGGCTACAGCAGACAGGAGCAGGACAGGCTACAGCAGACAGGAGCAGGACAGGCTACAGCAGACAGGAGCAGGACAGGCTACAGCAGACAGCAGCAGGACAGGCCACAGCAGACAGGAGCAGGACAGGCTACAGCAGACAGGAGCAGGACAGGCTACAGCAGACAGGAGCAGGACAGGCTACAGCAGACAGCAGCAGGACACGCCACAGCAGACAGGAGCAGGACAGGCTACAGCAGACAGCAGCAGGACAGGCCACAGCAGACAGGAGCAGGACAGGCTACAGCAGACAGGAGCAGGACAGGCTACAGCAGACAGCAGCAGGACAGGCTACAGCAGACAGGAGCAGGACAGGCTACAGCAGACAGGAGCAGGACAGGCTACAGCAGACAGGAGCAGGACAGGCTACAGCAGACAGGAGCAGGACAGGCTACAGCAGACAGCAGCAGGACAGGCTACAGCAGATAGGAGCAGGACAGGCTACAGCAGACAGGAGCAGGACAGGCTACAGCAGATAGGAGCAGGACAGGCTACAGCAGACAGCAGCAGGACAGGCCACAGCAGACAGCAGCAGGACAGGCTACAGCAGACAGGAGCAGGACAGGTTACAGCAGACAGGAGCAGGACAGGCTACAGCAGATAGGAGCAGGACAGGCTACAGCAGATAGGAGCAGGACAGGCTACAGCAGACAGGAGCAGGACAGGCTACAGCAGACAGCAGCAGGACAGGCCACAGCAGACAGGATCAGACTTATTTCAGTGTGTAGCTTGCATCCTCTTCAGCCGTCATCTCCTCTCTCCTGCCTCACAGACATTGACTTGCTGTCAATCCATTTGAACTGCTAGCAGTGCTCAGAGAGAGAGAGAGAGAGATTTAATTTGGCAGGAAGAGCAAAGGGAAGGTGTGTGAGTGGATAGGGAGGAAATGAAGAGGGGAGAGTTAGGATTGAGAGAGAGTTTGATTTTGTTAAAAGTGAGAAGGGTGTAAAATGATCTCTCAGGCTTCAAAAGGATGACAGACCAGAGTATAGAGAACATAGATTTCATCCTGGGGCGAGCGTGTGATTCTGTGGCTATATGTCTTACAGATGCAAAGAGCAGCACTGAATCTTTCACATTCAGTAGGTTTTGGGAAACTCACAAACACCTCCAATATCACCGTACCTCTTGGTCAAATCTGCCGACAAAACTCAGAAACGGGGGGAACGGAACAAAAAGAACAGTATCTAACATTCTAATTCCGTGTGACAATTACAAACAGTCCTATTCTAACCCTTGAGGAGGTTGCCTTGGTATGCTGCCCACATACCACAGGCTTTGTAGAGCAGATGGACAATATGATGGACCAGGGTACGTCCAGGCCTCCAACCTGCCTCTCCACCTTTGTGCCAGTCAACGCTTTTCCAGGGAGAGAGTCAGCCTCCCCTCTCTACGCTGTGAGGGGATGGGGGGCAGTGAGGGCTTGGCATGGCGGTGTGGAGAGAAAGAGAGAAAGAGTCTCTCTCCCTCCCCATCTCTCTCTCTCCCTCCCCATCTCTCTCTCTCTCCCTCCCTCCCCATCTCTCTCTCTCTCCCTGCCCATCTCTCTCTCTCTCCCTGCCCATCTGTCTCTCTCTCTCCCTCCCCATCTCTCTCTTTTTCTCTCTCTCCTTCCCCATCTCTCTCTTCCTCCCCATCTCTCTCTCTCTCTCTTCCTCCCCATCTCTCTCTCCCTCCCCATCTCTCTCTCTCTCCCTCCCCCTCTCTCTTCCATCTGCATGCCTCACCCTCCCCCTCTCTCCCCATGGTATGACTTGGCAGGACATCAGATGTTTCATTCTTGAGTCAGGCAGTGAGAAGAGGAGAGGAGAGGAGAGGAGAGGAGAGGAGACTCCGTCCCTCCCTCCCTCCCCTTTGCTCCCTCCCTCTTCTCCCTCCATCCCTCCTTCCCTTCCTCCCTCCCCTTTGCTCCCTCCCTACACGACTCCTTCCCTTCCCCCCTCCTTCCCCTTTGCTCCCTCCATCCCTCCTTCACTTTCTGTCCAATAGTGCAGAGGTTGTTAAAGCAACTGTATTCTAACATCATATTGTTCATTAACTCTCTGTTACCGTATTCTAACATCATATTGTTCATTAACTCTCTGTTACCGTATTCTAACATCATATTGTTCATTAACTCTCTGTTACCGTATTCTAACATCATATTGTTCATTAACTCTCTGTAACTGTATTCTAACATCATATTGTTCATTAACTCTCTGAGATGATAGTTGTTTACTGTAGTTCACAGCAGAAAATCTCCAAACAGATATTTGGGTTGATTTATTGTGAATTAATTTAAAATCTCCACCAATTTTTTTCAAAAATAAAAGGCATTTATTTTCCATATTTTAATTATTTATAAAACGAAATATAAATAAGATGAATGCTATTTTGAAGTATTTAAAATCATTAGCTCAATTATTTAATTATTTAACTCACGTCAAGGGACTGCGTTCCAAATAGCACAATTTTCCCCATAGGGCTCTGGTCTAAAGTAGTGCACTACATAGGGGATAGGGTGCCATTTGGGACACCTAAAAGCTTTCAAGATATAACTGAAACAAACAATTGTTCCGTCCTTATGCATAAAAGCCTTGGGAAATACGTCTGAAAATATGTTTGTGCTCTGCTTGGCTCACTTTGTCCCCTGTATAGTGTCACAATGATGAATATTTACCTTTTAGTTAAGCCTCTTTAATTTGGCAAATATTTTTGTCTGTTATTGCCTGTCTTTCTATAAGGGGTTGGAACAGAACCGAAAACTAGAAAATGACCAAACATTTTGAGGAGCAGAATCAGTACCAGGAACTAGAGTGATCTTTACTGTTACGGGAAAATAACCATTATTTTAAAAGCATGGGAACCGGTTAAATAACTTTATTTTACGTTCCAGGCATTTTTTTTCCATCCCACAAAAAGTCCTCTATGCAAATCCCTCACTCTGTCAATCAGAAACGTATTCCAGCCTGTCAGCTGAACATTTTAGCCAAAACAGTGAAATTCTTACTGACAAACTTATTAACCAACACCGCAGTTCAAGAAACAGAGTTAAGAAATTATTTACTTAATAAACGAAAGTTAAAAAAATCAAAAATAATTGCTCAATAAATGTACATAACAATAACGAGGCTAAATAAAGGGGGTACCGGTACCCTTCAATGTGCAGGGTACAGGTTAGTTGAGGTAATTTGTAAAGTGACTATGCAGAGATAACAAACAGAGAGTAGCAGCAGTGTAAAAAAAAAGAGGGGGGGTGTAGTCAATGTAAATAGTCCGGGTGGGCATTTGATTAATTGTTCAGCAGTCTTATGGCTTTGGGGTAGAAGTTGTTAAGGAGCCTCTTGGACCTAGACTTGGCGTTCCGGTACAACTTGTCGTGCCGCAGCAGAGAGAAAAGTCTAAGACTTGGGTGACTGGAGTCTCTGACAATTTTTGGGGCTTTCCTCTGACACCGCTTGGTATAGAGGTCCTGGATGGCAGGAAGCTTGGCCCCAGATGAACTGGGCTGTACGCACTAACTTCTGTAGCTTCTTGCAATCGGATGCCGAGCAGTTGCCTTACTAGGCAGTGATGCAACCGGGCAGGATGCTCTCGATGGTGCAGCTGTAGAACCTTTTGATGATCCCCATAATGACTGTATATCTATACCCCCATAATGATAAGAGGATGAGGAGGATAAGAGGATGAGGAGGATAAGATGATGAGGAGGATAAGAGGATGAAGAGGATGAGGAGGATAAGAGGATGAGGAGGATAAGAGGATGAGGAAGATAAGATGAGGAGGATGAAGAGGATGAGGAGGGATAAGAGGATGAGGAGGATGAGGAGGATAAGAGGATGAGGAGGATAAGAGGATGAGGAAGATAAGATGATGAGGAGGATAAGAGGATGAAGAGGATAAGAAGATGAGGAGGATAAAAGGATGAGGAGGATAAGATGATGAAGATGATAAGAGAATGAGGCGGATACGAGGATGAGGAGGATAAGAGGATGAGGAGGATAAGAGGATGATGAGGATAAGAGGATGAGGAGGATAAGAGGATGAGAAGGATAAGATGATGAAGATGATAAGAGGATGAACATCATATGAGGATGAAGATGGAAAGGTCAACTTCTCTGTCTTTAGTGATGAGCCCCTCCTTTTCCTAATCCACACAGCGTTCCGACCAATTTCAAGAGTCATCGGGCAGCATTCACTCACCAGAGAGCTGCCAGGGAAGTGTCTGTAATGAAGCACCTTCTGGAGCAAGGTAATGAGCATTGTAGGAGTGAGGGATGGTATAAGAGGAGGAAAAGAGAGGGATGGAGAAAGGGAGAGCTGTCTGGTCCTTCCAGAGAGGCTTGTGAGGTGAGTGTTTTGTGGAAAATGTTCACGATTCATGCCAAAAAAACTGGGCCTGATTTGTCCTCATGTCTTTGTTGCTCTCTCTTCATCTGCCTTCCAATACTCAGGGGAGTGTCATGTGATCGGTCAAACCCTCTCCCCTAACCTCTCCTCCTGGTCACATCACACAGCTCAACGGTGTTCCCCTCCCAGTCTACACGTGATTAGACCTGTATTCCAGTAATTACTACAACACCACCAAAAATGACTAATGAACGCAGCAAACTCCCTGGAAGAAAAGCCTTTCCTCACATCCTGTGAAAACCCTTTCTACAGATATCAGGATGAAGATGGGATCGATATGGAATCAAAATGGCTTCTCCTATTCGAGACAGCCGGATAACCATTTGGGAAATGATACCTTTTTTTTCAGAGTGTAGTAAAGCAATCTAGCTGGCCCCAAGTGAAGGCTGTGACATCAGCTGGCCCCAAGTGAAGGCTGTGACATCAGCTCCCCGCCTCCTCGCCTGCTCATGACCTCCTGACAGAAAAAGAGAGGTGGGGGAGGGAGGGAGGGAGGCAGGAAGGGAGGGAGGGAGGGAACACAGAGCAAAGGAATAACACTCATCTGATACGGAGGGAAGAAATGCAGCGTGGAGACATTAGAGAAGGAGAAAAAAGAGACCTGCTCTCCGCCCTCTGTCTGTCTGTCTGTCTGTCTGTCTGTCTGTCTGTCTGTCTGTCTGTCTGTCTGTCTGTCTGTCTGTCTGTCTGTCTGTCTGTCTGTCTGTCTGTCTGTCCCCAGTAGATGTCCTGTCAGGGAGGAAGCATGTCCCTGTTGCCCCCAGTAACAGAGCGCTCGTGTGCACAGCTCTAATTACATTGATGAATGCCGTTGTTGGGCGCGTTATGGGGTGTCCTGTCCCGCTGCCAGTGATTTATTGCACGGGTGACCTGAGTCACCGCCACGCATGACGACCAGCATGTAGAGAGAGATGGAGAGAGGAATGAGGGTGGGAGAGGAGCATGGGGAAATACAACACAGAGAAAGGCTGTCCTCTTTATCTCTCTGTCTCCTGAATGTTTCCTCATCTCCCTCTCTCTTTCCATCATTTCTGCCTCTAAAAATCATAAATTGATATGTTTCAACATATGCCAGTGTTATCTGTTGTTTCATGGTCCCTGGCAACATTATTGAATTAGAATCGGGAATCCTTTATGCCTTAACTAGTCCACCAGCTGTGATGCTCCATGATGGTATAAATATATATATACGTAAACTACCGTTCAAATGTTTGGAGTCAATTCGAAATGTCCTTGTTTTTGAAAGAAATGCACATTTCTTACTCCATTATAACATAACATATAACATCAATTTGATCAGAAATCCATTGTAGACATTGTTAATGTTGTAAATGACTATTGTAGCTGGAAACGGCTGATTTTTAATGGCACGTTGTGTTAACTAATCCAAGTTTATCATTTTAAAAGGCTAATTGATCAATAGAAAACCATTTTGCAATCTAACTAATCGGTCATGCTCTTATCCTTGTTCTGAGAAATGAAGGCTATTCTATGTGAGAAATTGCCAAGAAACTGAAGATCTCGTACAATGCTGTGTACTACTCTCATCACAGAAGAGCGCAAACTGGCTCTAACCAGAATAGAAATAGGAGTGGGAGGCCCCGGTGCACAACTGAGCAAGAGGAGAAGTACATTAGAGTGTCTAGTTTGAGAAACAGACGCCTCACAAGTCCTCAACTGGCAGCTTCATCAAATAGTACCCGCAAAACACCAGTCTTAACGTCAACAGTGAAGAGGGGCGACTCCGGGATGCTGTTCTTCTAGGCAGAGTGTCACGCCCTGACTTTAGAGAGCCTTTTTATTCTCTATTTTGGTTAGGTCAGGGTGTGACTAGGGTGGACAATCTATGTTTTCTATTTCTTTGTCGGCCTGATATGGTTCCCAATCAGAGGGATTGGGACAGCTGTCTATCGTTGTCTCTGATTGGGGATCATATTTAGGCAGCCTTTTACCCAACTGTTGTTTGTGGGATCTTGTTTTTGTGTAGCTGCCTGTGAGCAGCCCAGAACGTCACGTTTCCTTTTCTTCTATATTGTTTTTGATGAGTTTCATATTTATTAAACATGTGGAACTCTAAGTACGCTTTGGTCCATTCGTTCAGACGAACGTAACACAGAGTTCCTCTGTCCAGCGTCTGTGTTCTTTTGCCCATTTTAATCTTTTATTTTTATTGGCCAGTCTGAGATATGGCTTTTTCTTTGCAACTCTCTAGAAGGCCAGCATCCCGGAGTCGCCTCTTCACTGTTGACATTGAGACTGCCATTGTGGTGCTGGAAAACCTTGATGGAGCATGGGTGGAATAGGTAATGTGGTGCTCGTGAATTTCCTTTCTTTTTAGGCTTTAAACCAATGCCTACATCTCATCTAAAATGTATTTTTTTTTATTTAATGTACATGGTTTTTACACCAGCAGGTGATTATCAAACATTATTATACATTATAATACGGTTTAACACACGTTCTCCTTGTGAACACCTCACAATGTGATGTGTTTAATTTATTGATCCCAGATCATTATCCTACTGATCATTGCTCAAAGCAAGTTGATGAGAGCAAGGAAACAAAGACTGAAGTAAATATGTACGATGAGATTACACAAGGTATCTGGCTAGATGACTACAGGAGATATTACACAAGGTACCTGGCTAGATGAATACAGGAGATATTACACAAGGTATCTGGCTAGATGACTACAGGGGGGCATAATATGGATCAGCTGTACTCTATGGAAGGGTTCTGAAATGTTCTCTCCGCCATGAATATATAATAGTCATCCACTTGGTGGGAAACGACTTGGGACTCAGCAGCATCGGATAGCATCTAAACGGATCTGGCAGCATCTAACAGCATCTAACAGCATCTGGCAGCATCTGGTTACATCTGATAGCATCTGATAGCATCTGATAGCATCCGGCAGCATCTGACAGCATCTTGCAGCATCTGGCAGCATCTAACAGCATCTGGTAGCATCCGGTAGCATCTGACAGCATCTGATAGCAGCTGGCAGCATCTGGCAGCATCTAACAGCATCTAACAGCATCTGGTAGCATCCTGCAGCATCTGACAGCATCTTGCAGCATCTGGCAACATCTAACAGCATCGGACAGCATCTGGCAGCATCTGATAGCATCTGGCAGCATCTGACAGCATCTGGCAGCATCTGGCAGCATCTGGCAGCATCCGGCAGCATCTTGCAGTATCTAGCAGCATCTAACAGCATCGGACAGCATCTGGCAGCATCTGACAGCATCTGATAGCATCTGATAGCATCTGGCAGCATCTGACAGCATCGGACAGCATCTGGCAGCATCTGGCAGCATCTGATATAATCTGGTTACATCTGACAGCATCTGATAGCATATGGCAGCATCTGACAGCATCTGGCAGCATCTAACAGCATCGGACAGCATCTGGCAGCATCTGGCAGCATCTGACAGCATCTTGCAGCATCTGGCAGCATCTAACAGCATCTGGTAGCATCCGGCAGCTTCTGACAGCATCTGATAGCATCTGGCAGCATCTGACAGCATCTGGCAGCATCTAACAGCATCTAACAGCATCTGGTAGAATCCGGCAGCATCTGACAGCATCTTGCAGCATCTGGCAGCATCTAACAGCATCGGACAGCATCTGGCAGCATCTGATAGCATCTGGCAGAATCTGACAACATCTGGCAGCATCTAACAGCATCTAACAGCATCTGACAGCATCCGGCAGCATCTGACAGCATCTTGCAGTATCTGGCAGCATCTAACAGCATCGGACAGCATCTGGCAGCATCTGATAGCATCTGATAGCATCTGGCAGCATCTGACAGCATCTGGTTACATCTGGCAGCATCTGATAGCATCTGGCAGCATCTAACAGCATCTGGTTACATCTGACAGCATCGGATAGCATATGGCAGCATCTGACAGCATCTGGCAGCATCTAACAGCATCGGACAGCATCTGGCAGCATCTGACAGCATCTGATAGCATCCGGCAGCAACTGACAGCATCTGATAGCATCTGGCAGCATCGGACAGCATCTGACAGCATCTGGCAGCATCTGACAGCATCTGGTAGCATCTGGCAGCATCTGACAGCATCTGGCAGCATCTGGCAGCATCTGGCAGCATCTGACAGCATCTAACAGCATCTGGCAGCATCTAACAGCATCTGGCAGCATCTGGCAGCATCTGACAGCATCGGACAGCATCTGGCAGCATCGGACAGCATGTGGCAGCATCTGACAGAGGGGAACGACCTCTTGATTGAGAGTTTGAGAGATTGGCCTGTATCCACAAAGCAGAGTATACAATTGGTCCTATGTGCTGAGAATAGAGACATTTTTCTCCTACTCTTATGGGTACAAATACAAGTTATGCATGAAGCCCCTTTAGTCACAGAAGTCCCACCTAGTCAAAAGATAATTAGGACACTTCATTAGCTGTCCTAACCAGTTAAGAGCTACCAGCTGGTGTCTTGATCATAGAAAAAGGCAGTGAATAAGTGGGTCCTGCATCATTGCAGTATATTAGAGCATGTCCAATTCGTGTTGGTAAATACCCATTGGAAGACATTGCAAATGGACAGTGTACATTTCCAATGTATTTATTAACGAGGGATTTACCATCACCAAATGGACAGGCTGAAATCAACACCAACGAGCGACTGGACATTGTCCATTACACATATGTTAGAGTGAACATGCTCTTCTGCAAGTTGCCAGTGTCCATTGCCAATGTAATTGAGGACTTCCCGTCACCAAATGGACATGCTTTTAACTTTTTAGGGATAGGGGGCAGCATTGTTGTGGGCTATACTCGGCCTTGTCTCAGGATGGTAAGTTGGTGGTTGAAGATATCCCTCTAGTGGTGTTGGGGCTGTGCCTTGGCAAAGTGGGTGGGATTATATCCTTCCTGTTTGGCACTGTCCGGGGGTATCATCGGATGGGGCCACAGTGTCTCCTGACCCCTCCTGTCTCAGCCTCCAGTATTTATGCTGCATTAGTTTATGTGTCGGGGGGGCTAGGGTCAGTTTGTTATATCTGGAGTACTTCTGTCTTATCCGGTGTCCTATGTGAATTTAAGTATGCTCTCTCTAATTCTCTCTTTCTCTCTCTCGGAGGACCTGAGCCCTAGGACCATGCCTCAGGACGACCTGACATGATGACTCCTTGCTGTCCCCAGTCCACCTGGCCGTGCTGCTGCTCCAGTTTCAACTGTTCTGCCTGCGGCTATGGAACCCTGACCTGTTCACCGGACGTGCTACCTGTCCCAGACCTGCTGTTTTCAACTCTCTAGAGACCGCAGGAGCGGTAGAGATACTCTTAATGATCGGCTACGAAAAGCCAACTGACATTTACTCCTGAGGTGCTGCACCCTCGACAACTACTGTGATTATTAATATTTGACCATGCTGGTCATTTATGAACATCTGAACATCTTGGCCATGTTCTGTTATAATCTCCACCCGGCACAGCCAGAAGAGGACTGGCCACCCCTCATAGCCTGGTTCCTCTCTAGGTTTCTTCCTAGGTTTTGCCTGCTGTTTGGGGTTTTAGGCTGGGTTTCTGTACAGCACTTTGAGATATCAGCTGATGTACGAAGGGCTATATAAATACATTTGATTTGATTTTCACTTTGGATGAATCGCGTGCCCATAGTAAACTGCCTCCTACTCAGTCCCAGTTACTAATATATGCATATTATTAGTAGTATTGGATAGAAAACAATCTGAAGTTTCTAAAACTGTTTGAATTATGTCTGTGAGTATAACATAACTCATATGGCTGGCAAAAACCTGAGAAAAAATCCAAACAGGAAGTGGAAATTCTGAGGCTGGTAGAGTTTCAACCAAGATCCCATTGAAATCACAGCGAGATGTGAATGAGTATTGAGATGTCAAAAGTCGGTAGAACTTTGTCTGATGACTCTACTGTGAAGGGGACCCGAATGAGAGTAGAATGAGTCACCACTGCCATGAGGTGAACATTCGGCCGTTTACTCTGGGCACCTTTCGTCCAAGCTACTCAATACTGCAGCCATAAGAAGTTAACCTGTTTGGGCTGCAAGGGGCAGTATTGAGTAGCCAGATAAAAGGTGTCCATTTCAAACGGCCTCGTACTCAATTCTTGCTCGTACAATATGCATATTATTATTACTATTGGATAGAAAACACTATCTAGTTTCTAAAACCGTTTGAATTATTTCTCTGAGTGAAACAGAACTCATTCTGCAGCACATTTCCTGACCAGGAAGTAGAAAGTCTGAAATCGATGCTCTGTTCTTCTTCCTGCCTATAAATGGGCACAAGACCTATTAGTATACATGCACGTCATACACCTTCCTCTGGGTGTCAAGAGGCTGTGAGAGAAGAAATGAGGTGATTATCTTGGTCTGAGATGGAACACATCATCTTGGAATGACGTGTCCCCCATTTTCGGTACTCTGAAGAGCGCGAGCTGGACAGTGGCATTGCCTTTTGTTTATCTGCCGTTATAGGCGACTACAATCTCCGGCTTTGATTTTATTTGATACATGTCACCATATCATCATAAAGTATGTTTTTTCAATATAGTTTCATCAGATTATTGAAATTTTTTCGGGAGTTTTGCCGTGTTCCGTTCTCTTCCGTTTGTTGACATGGAGAGTGTCGTGCCACCCGGCTAGCGCGCTTGCTAAATGAAGAGGGAAAGTTGCCGTTCTGAATCCAAACAACGACTGTTCTGGACAAAGGACACCTTGTCCAACATTCTGATGAAAGATCAGCAAAAGTAAGACCCATTTTATGATGTTATTTCATATATCTGTCGTAGTCGCCGGCGCCCAAGTGTTTCTGGCTATTGTGCTAAGCTAATATAACGCTACATTTTTTTCCCGCTGTAAAACACTTAATAAATCGGAAATATTGGCTGGAATCACAAGATGCCTGTCTTTCATTTGCTGTACACTATGTATTTTTCAGAAAAGTTTTATGATGAGTAATTAGGTATTTGACGTTGGTGCCTATAATTATTATGGCTGCTTTCGTTGCAATGTCTGACTGTAGCTGCAATGTAAACTATGATTTATACCTGAAATATGCACATTTTTCTAACAAAACATATGCTATACAATAAATATGTTATCAGACTGTCATCTGATGAAGTTGTTTCTTGGTTAGTGGCTATTTATATCTTTATTTGGTCGAATTTGTGATAGCTACTGATGGAGTAAAAAACTGGTGGTGTAAAAAAAGTGGTGTCTTTTGCTAACGTGGTTAGCTAATAGATTTACATATTGTGTCTTCCCTGTAAAACATTTTAAAAATCGGACATGTTGGCTGGATTCACAAGATGAACTGAGGTCTTTCTGAGTGGTATTTGTGATTGTGTACATGGCTCGCACAAGGCCAATAAGATGCCATTCAATTTTGTCCATTTCATGGGGGTCTTCCATTACCACCCTCTGTCTCTCATTCCACATGTTTTACCACCCCCTCTCTCTCTCTCTGTCTCTCTCTGTCTCTCTCTCTCTCTCTCTCTCTCTCTCTCTCTCTCTCTCTCTCTCTCTCTCTCTCTCTCTCTCTCTGTCTCTCTCCTCTCTCTGTCTCTCTCCTCTCTCTGTCTCTCTCTCTCTCTCTCTCTCTCCCCTCTGTCTCTCTCTCTCTCTCTCTCTCTGTCTCTCTCCTCTCTCTGTCTCTCTCTCTCTCTCTCTCTCTCTCCCCTCTCTCTCTCCCCTCTCTCTCTCTCTGTCTCTCTCCTCTCTCTGTCTCTCTCTCTCTCTCTCTCTCTCTCTCTCTGCATGCTGGGAGTGTTTGGTGCATGCTGGGAAGTGTATGATCGAGGGAGTGCGTGTGTTGTGTGGAGTTAGATTTTCAGAACTTTCTTTCGGTTTTCTCTTTCTTGGTGGCATTCTTTGGTTTCTTCTGTGCATGATTAAGATTATTATATATATTTTTTTTTGTGTGGTAGAATTAAGTATTTAGGTTTTTTCGTATCGAAATTACCTTGATTTTGGCGGGGATGGCTTCCCGAATTGGAATGCCGTCCCTGTCACTTCGGCACGGCTTTAGGTGTGTTACTGAAGCTACTGTCACGGTGGAGGAGTTTCTGGTCGCCGTAGGAGAGAAGGTAGGATATGAGAATATTGCTTATGCGTCACGGATGAATAAAGCGGTGGTGGTATTTCTTAAAGAAGAGCGCCTTGTTGATCGTATGGTTGAGCAGGGCGTACTTTTTAAAGGAATGTTTATTCAAGTTACGCCGCTTTTTTCTCCGTCAACAAGGGTAACTATTTCAAATGTACCACCGTTTATTCCAAATGAGCTATTGGAGCGCGAGTTATTGCGCTTTGGGAAGTTTGCAAGCTCAATTAAGGTTGTTCCGTTGGGTTGCAAACACCCGGCGTTGAAACAGGTTATGTCGTTTCGGCGACAGGTGTTTATGTTTTTGGACTCACCGGAGCAGACTTTAGAGATATCGTTTAAAGTCAAGTATGACAATAGACTATATATGGCTTATGCTAGTACGGGTAGTCAAAGGTGTTTTGAGTGTGGGGATGTTGGCCATAAGCGACATGCTTGCCCGAAAAGGGAGAAGGCAGAGGGAGGGGCGCAGGTGGTCATCATAACGCCTGGGCCCACTGATGTAGGGAGAGGTGGGCTGATAGTGGTTGAGCAGCCACAAGCACCTGTTGCCGAGGAACAAGTTATCCGTGTTGAGGCCACGAGTTTGCAACTTGTATTAGAGGGAAATATTATGCAGCAGAAAAATATTGTTGTAGAAGGCAAGGATGGATCTGAAGAGCCAGTTCCTCAGACTGGTGAGGAGGTGCCCAGTACGAGTACTGGGGCACAGGAGGGGGTTCATATGGAGTTAATCTCCCAGGTAGTGGAGGAGACGCCCACTACGAGTAATGGAGTACAGGAGGGGGTTCATATGGAGTTAATCTCCCAGGTAGTGGAGGAGACGCCCACTACGAGTAATGGAGTACAGGAGGGGGTTCATATGGAGTTAATCTCCCAGGTAGTGGAGGAGACGCCCACTACGAGTAATGGAGTACAGGAGGGGGTTCATATGGAGTTAATCTCCCAGGTAGTGGAGGAGACGCCCACTACGAGTAATGGAGTACAGGAGGGGGTTCATATGGAGTTAATCTCCCAGGTAGTGGAGGAGATGCCTGGTACGAGTAATGGAGTACAGGAGGGGGTTCATGTGGTGCTAATCTCCCAGGTAGTGGAGGAGATGCCCACTACGAGTAATGGAGTACAGGAGGGGGTTCATATGGAGTTAATCTCCCAGGTAGTGGAGGAGATGCCTGGTACGAGTAATGGAGTACAGGAGGGGGTTCAAATGGAGTTAATCTCCCAGGTAGTGGAGGAGATGCCTGGTACGAGTAATGGAGTACAGGAGGGGGTTCAAATGGAGTTAATCTCCCAGGTAGTGGAGGAGATGCCTGGTACGAGTAATGGAGTACAGGAGGGGGTTCATGTGGAGCTAATCTCCCAGGTAGTGGAGGAGATGCCTACTACGAGTAATGGAGTACAGGAGGGGGTTCATGTGGAGCTAGGCTCTCAGGTAGTGGAGGAGATACCCACCACGGGTAATGGGGTTCAGGTGGGGCTAGTCTCCCAGGTAGTGGAGGAGATGCCTGGTACGAGTGATGAGGTGCAAGTGGGGAGTGTTGAAAGGGATGTGGTAGAAGGGAGTCAGTGGTCTGTGGCCTCAGCTGAGGAGGATCAGGAGAAGGATATGGATATCTCTTCTGATATGACAGCAGCTGGTGAGGACTCAATTTATGATCTAGAGGAGGTAAATGGTTTTCTGGATCAGACCTTTGGGAAATCTGTCAAATTGGCAGAATATTTTGATGTTGATAAGTTTGTGAGGTCAGCTGTGATGTTACAGAAGACGGTGGGGTTGGACGAGTTGAGTGAGAAGAAGCGGTTTCGCTTGAGGAAATTTGTTACTGCTGTTACAGCAGCAAAAGGTGGTGGGAAACGTGGTCAGGTTAATAAGAAAAAGAGTAAATAATGATGATGATCATGCTTCATAGGGTGTCTTTTTTCTCTTTGGTTTCTCTGTGGTATCTTCTGCTTTTCCTTTCTCTTTTCTACATGGAGGTACTAAGGGTAGGCTCTCTCAATATTAATGGGGGAAGGGACAGAAATAAGAGGGCTTGGGTATTAGAAGAAATAAAACAGAAAAGGCTTAATGTAGTTTTCCTACAGGAGACACATAGTGATGAGGATAATGAGGTTGACTGGGGAATGTGGTGGGAGGGGCAGCATATACTCAGTCATGGTACTAATTTGAGTGCTGGGGTGGCCATCTTGTTTTCCTCAGGCTTAGGGGTGACTGTGGTATCTACAACAGAGATTGTCAAGGGTCGGGTTTTATTGGTCAAGGTGGATGTTATGGGGTTTTTGTTTGTTTTTTTGAATGTTTATGCTCCTAATGAGGGTACAGAGCGTCTTGTTGTGTTTGATCAAATAAAAGAAACCTTAAGACAGTGTGACCAAGAGGGGTGTATGGTTTTAGGGGGGGACTGGAACTGTACTGTGGATTTTACTGTTGATCGCAACGCTGAAGAACCTCACCTGCGGTCAGCCACTTTCCTGTCTGGCCTATTAACTGAGTTAGAGCTTTCTGATGTGTGGAGAGTAAGGAATGCAAAAGTTAGGCAGTACACATGGTTGAAAGTGAATGAAGGTCGTGTCAGTGCAGCAAGGTTAGATAGGTTGTACGTATCTGATCAATACTGTAGTAGGGTTGGAAGGTGTGCCATTACTCCTGTGGGTTTCTCTGATCATCATATTATTACTGCTGATATTCACTTGTCCTGTCCACGAAGGTCATCACCTTACTGGTATTTTAATGTTAAATTGTTACATGATGTCAAGTTTTGTGAAAGGTTTTTGTTGTTTTGGGAAAAATGGAGGGTTACAAAAGGGAATTTTGAGTCCTTGAGACAATGGTGGGATGTTGGGAAGGCCCAAATACGAGTATTTTGTCAACAGTATACTGCTTTGTCTCAAATTGAAGTTAAAGAGACTATCAAGGCCCTTGAACAGGACATCAAATCAATTGAATTGAAGCTGCTCACTCAGAATGACCCTGGACTAGTCATGAACTTACAGGACAAGAGACATGAACTGAGGTCGTTTCTGCATGAAAGAGTGAAAGGTGCCTTGATTAGGTCTCGTTTCGCTTCCCTCAAGGACATGGATGCTCCTAGTGCTTTTTTCTTTAACCTTGGACAGTCGAAATTACAACGTAAACAGATGGTCTGCCTTCGTCTCCCTGATGGGAAGGTGACCACGGATGACAGTGAAATGCGTCAACATGCCGTGGATTTCTACTCTGCCCTGTATAAGGCGGAGGATTGTGACTCTATGTGTACTGACCAGTTGTTACACGGTCTTCCTCAATTGGGAACTGAACAGAGAGTCGCATTGGACTCTGACATTACACTGCAAGAGCTGTCCACAGCAGTTATGCAGCTCTCAACAGGCCGAGCTCCTGGCATTGATGGTTTACCATCTGAGTTCTATAAGCATTTTTGGGGGTCTATTGGGGAGGATTTTTATAAAGTGGTGTGTGAATCTTTTCATGAGGGTTCTCTTCCTGTATCCTGTCAACGTGCTGTTCTTTCACTGTTGCCAAAAAAGGGGGATTTGGCTCTCATAAAAAATTGGAGACCTGTTGCTTTGCTGTGTGCAGAATACAAAATAGTTTCTAAATGTCTCTCAAACAGGTTGAAAGAGTATCTGGGATTGTTGGTCCACAAGGACCAGTCCTACTGTGTACCTGATCGCTCAATTGTTGACAACTTGTCTCTGATAAGAGATGTTTTAGACATTTGTAAACTGTCTGATGTAAATGTGGGTTTACTTTCTTTGGATCAGGAGAAGGCTTTTGACCGAGTGGACCACCAGTATTTGTTTAAAACGATGAAAGCCTTTGGGTTTGGGGATGTTTTTTTGTCTTGGATGAATTTACTGTATGCTGGGGCCTCGTGTATGGTGAAGGTGGGGGGTGGTTTGAGTTGCCCCATCCCTGTCCAAAGGGGCATCAGGCAGGGATGCCCAATTTCAGGGCAGTTATATAGTCTGGCAATTGAACCAATGCTTTGTTTTTTAAGAGCGAAGCTTACTGGTTTCTCTGTGCGAGGTGTAATGAAGGGACCCACGATAGCACTGTCTGCGTATGCAGATGATGTGACAGTTTTTATTACAGGGGCTGAGGATGTTAAGGTTCTCTCAGACGCTTTAATGGTGTATGAGGGTGCCTCCTCAGCGAGAGTCAATTGGGGAAAGAGTGAAGCGCTGTGGGCAGGTCAGCTTCAGATAGGGTCCGCTCCACGGTTACCAGGGGGGCTTCAGTGGGGCAGAGATGGAATGAAGACATTGGGTGTTTTTCTAGGCTCTGATGTCTTTCAGAAAAAGAACTGGGAGGGTGTAGTGGAGAAAGTGTGTGCCAGACTGTCAAGATGGAAATGGGTGCTACCCCAGTTGTCTTATAGGGGAAGGGTACTGGTAATTAATAATCTTGCTGCCTCTACCCTGTGGCACAGACTAATGATTTTAAAGCCACCAAAGGGTCTGATACAAGAGCTTCAGAGGACCCTTGTCAATTTCTTCTGGTCTGGACAACACTGGATCAAAGCTGCAGCCCTGTACCTGCCACTGCACGAGGGGGGACAAGGCCTGGTGGACATTTCCTCTAGGATCATGGCTTTCCGGCTTCAAGCAGCCCAGAGACTGTTATACAGTGACGGTTCTAGCTGGGTCGACACAGCCTACGCATTGATGAGGAGAGCGGGCTGTTTGGGCTTAGACAAGCACCTTTTCCTCTTAAAGCTGGAGGGGGGTGAGTTGAATGGCCTGACTCCATTTTATGAGTCTGTTATGCAGGCTTGGAGGGTTCTTGACAAGTCCCGTAAGGCCGGCACGCTACCAGGGATGTGGATTTTTGAAGAGCCTCTTTTTTATAACACTGCCATCCAGTCCAGTGCTCTGGGTTCAGCCAGCCTGCGTTCATGCCTGTTAGGTGTGGGGTGCACCAAGCTGGGTCATCTGATGCAGAGCAGGAGCAGATCGTTGGAGGAGCTGGGAGAAAGAGCGGGGATCCGATCATCTCGCCTACTGAGGAAGGTCGTCGCTGAGGTCTGTGACTCCTTGCCAGTTCTTCATCGTCAGTATGTGACTGAAATTTCCAATTCTGATCGGTGGAAGGAGGGTCTGGATTATATGTTCCCTGCACTGATTGTTAGTGCTGCGGTGGGGGCATTTGAGGAGGATGTGGGGATGCTGCTTTCCTTCGATACCCCGGAGCTGGGGGAGTTCAAGGAGGTGGGAAAGAAGGCCATGTACAGAATATGTGTAAAGGTGTCCCATGCCTCTTCCCTGGAAGGGGTAAAATCGACGAGGTGGGCGGGTGTGCTTGGTCCAGGTGCTTCCCCAAAAGGCTGTTGGCGATCCTTATACAAACTGCCGATTGATAAGAGGACAGCTGACCTCCAATGGAGGATAATACATGGAGCTATAGCCACCAGCATGCATCTGGTACACCTGGACCCTACTGTGGGGGAGGGGTGTCCATTCTGTGCAGAGTCTGAAACTCTGGCACACCTGTTTTTACTGTGTCCCAGGTTGGTCGGGATGATTGACCTGATTACTGACTGGTTCTCAACGTTGGGAGTGGTTTTCTCTTCCCAACTGTATATATTTGGGCCAAAGTACAGGTTCAGTCAAAAAGGTGTCGTTGTGTTGCTTAATTTTGTGTTAGGGGCAGCAAAATTAGCGATATGGAAGACCCGAAAGAACAGTATTCGGGGACAAGGGTCTGTGGATGTGGTGGGAATGCTGGAGGGAATGGTGGCAGCGAGAATAAGGGTTGAGTTTGCCTATTATAAACTTGTCAACAATATTGATCTGTTTTTGAGTATATGGGGTATTCAGAGGCTGTTGTGTTTAGTTACTGTGGAGGAGGAGTTGGAGTTGTGTTTTTAATTGATGTGTAACTGTGGTTTTGTATGAGTATTTATTGTGTGGTGGGTTTCCAGACCCAATAAAGATTATTTAAAACTCAAAACTCTCTCTCTCTCTCTCTCCCCCCTCTGTCTCTCTCTCTCTCTCTCTCTCTCTCTCTCTCTGTCTCTCTCTCTCTCTCTCTCTCTCTCTCTCTCCCCTCTCTCTCTCCCCTCTCTCTCTCTCTCTCTCTCTCTCTCTCTGTCTCTCTCTCTCTGTCTCTCTCCTCTCTCTGTCTCTCTCTCTCTCTCTCTCTCTCCCCCCCCCCCCCCCCCCTCTCTCTCTCTCTCTCTCTCTCTCTCTCTCTCTCTCGCTCTTTCCACACGTTGTATGCCTTGATTACACTGATAGCGTCAACATTCACCTTCTGCTGCCATTTCTGTCAAGCCATCTTTACGTACAGATTGATGCATACGTTCGATAAATTCATCATATGCACCACACAGAACACACTGCAACTGCCTCTGCAAAGCAAAACAAAAAAAGTGTTCCATTGGAAATGAATGTACTTCTGGTGTAGCAAAATGCAATGACGCTTGTGGTGTGGTCGAGGCATTTGCACCCTCTCTCTCTCTCTTTCCAGTCTTACCTCCCTCTCTCTCTCTTTCCACAGTCTTACCTCCCTCTATCTATTTCCATAAGTATTACCTCCCTCTCTCTCTCTTTCCACAGTCTTACCTCCCTCTATCTATTTCCATAAGTATTACCACCCTCCCTCTCTCTCTCCCCTTTCATTAAACTCACCCAGGGAGAGGTTTATTTCAGAGCTAAGGGGATTTACGCAGCAGAAAAAAACATTGATCAGCTGAATTTAATTAAAAATCTCTTTAATATCCATAAATAAGTATGTTTTATGGATGCGCTTTTCATACTGTATCTTTCTGTTCTCTTAAAATCAAATCAAATCAAATTGAATTGCATTGGTCACACGCTCCGAATACAGCAGGTGTAGACTTTACAGTGAAATGCATACTTACAAGCCCATTGCCATCAATGCAGAGTTAAAAAGTAAGACAAATATTTTCTAAATGAAAAGAAAAGAGTAAAAGAAAAAAACAATAACCTGGTTATATACAAGGACTGGTACAACTGGTACCTAGTCAATGTCCAGGGGTACGAGGTAGTTGAGGTAGTTGAGGTAACTGAGGTAAATGAGGTATTGTCTCGTTATTGTTATTGTATTGTGTTACTTTTCTTTTCTTACTTTGGTTAACTTTCTTTTTATTATGTATTTTTGTTTTTTGCAAATATTTTCTTATTTACACTTTAAGGTCGACGCCTGTTGTATTTAGCGCATGTGACCAATACAATTTGATTTGATTCGAGTGTTAACTTCTTATGCATGAAGGGGCAGTATTGAGTAGCTTGGATGAAAAGGTGCCCAGAGTAAACTGCCTGCTCCTCAGTCCCAGTTGCTAATATATGCATATTAGTAGTAGTATTGGATAGAAAAAACGCTGAAGTTTCCAAAACTGTTTGAATGATGTCTGTGAGTATAACAGAACTCATATGGCAGGCAAAAAAATCCAACCAGGAAGTAAGAAATCTGAGGTTTGTAGGTTTACAACTCATCGCCTATCGAATATACAGTGGGATATGGGTCATTTTGCACTTCCTACGGCTTCCACTAGATGTCAACAGTGTTTAGAACCTTGTCTGATGCTTCTACTGTGAAGTGGGGCCGAAGGAGAGGGGATTGAGTAAGGTCTATCATGACCTGAACATGCGCTGACCATGCACGTTCATGTGAGAGCGAGCTCTGTTCTATCGCACTTCTGAAGAAATTCTCCAGTTGGAAAATTATTGAAGAATTATGTTAAAAACATCCTAAAGATTGATTCAATACATCGTTTGACATGTTTCTACTGACTGTTAAGGAACTTTTTGACATTTGGTCTGCTTTTAGTGAACGCGCTTCGTGACTTTGGATTTGTTTACCAAACACGCTAACAATAGTAGCTATTTGGACATAAATGATGGACATTACCGATCAAAACAAACATTTCTTGTGGAAGTGGGAGTCCTGGGAGTGCATTCCGACGAAGATCAGCAAAGGTAAGTGAAGATTTATAATGCTATTTCTGACTTTTGTTGACTCCACAATTTGGCGGGTAACTGTATGGCTTGCTTTTGTGGCTGAACGCTGTTCTCAGATTATTGAATATTGTGTTTTCCCGTAAAGCTTTTTGAAATCTGACACAGCGGTTGCATTAACCTCTAATTCCTCCCAAACCCGGATCCGGGAGCACCCCCATCAGTAAAAAAGCTGACTAGCATAGCCTAGCATAGCGTCACAAGTAAATACTAGCATCTAAATATCATTAAATCACAAGTCCAAGACACCAGATGAAAGATACACATCTTGTGAATCCAGCCATCATTTCTGATTTTTAAAATGTTTTACAGGGAAGACACAATATGTAAATCTATTAGCTAACCACGTTAGCAAAAGACACCACTTTTTTTACTCCACCAGTTTTTTACTCCATCAGTAGCTATCACAAATTCGACCAAATAAAGATATAAATAGCCACTAACCAAGAAACAACTTCATCAGATGACAGTCTGATAACATATTTATTGTATAGCATATGTTTTGTTAGAAAAATGTGCATATTTCAGGTATAAATCATAGTTTACCATTGCAGCCACCATCACAACTCTCACCAAAGCGACTAGAATAACTACAGAGACCATCGTGTATTACCTAATTACTCATCATAAAACATTTCTTAAAAATACACAGCGTACAGCAATTGAAAGACACAGATCTTGTGAATCCAGACAATATTTCAGATTTTCTAAGTGTTTTACAGCGAAAACACAATATAGCGTTATATTAGCTTACCACAATAGCAAACATCACAACAGCATTGATTCAAGCCAAAAATAGCGATAACGTATAAACCACCAAAATATATAAATTTTTTCACTAACCTTCTCAGAATTCTTCAGATGACAGTCCTATAACATCATATTACACAATGCATATAGAGTTTGTTCGAAAATGTGCATATTTAGCGGCACAAATCGTGGTTATACAATGAGAAAAGTTGCCAAGCTGCCCAGAAAATGTCGGGAGAAATCTTTGGAGAGGCACCTATTCTAATCAATAAATAATCATAAACTTGACTAAAAAATACAGGTTGGACAGCAAATGAAAGACAAATTAGTTCTTAATGCAATCGCTGTGTTAGATTTTTAAAATTAACGTTACTGCGCAATACAGTGTGCGCTAAAGCGAGACCGCACCATAATTCATGGCGGAATTATTATTTGACATTTGTCAACATAAGTACGAATTAACAGCATAAAGACTGCTTACTATTTGCTGAGCTTCCATCAGAATCTTGGGCAAGGTGTCCTTTCTCCAGAACAATCGTCTTTTGGTTGAAAGATGTCCTCTTGTCCTGTCGAAATAGCCGCTAACGTTAGCTATGTGCCGGTAAGGTGTCCAACTGGTGATAGCGCGTCACAAAGAAATCCCAGAAAATCGCAATAAACTGATATAAACTGCTATAAGTCGGTTTAAATTAACTACCTTATGATGTCTTTAACTTCTTCTGGCTGCAGGGGGAGTATTGAGTAGCCAGATAAAAGGTGCCCATTTCAAACGGCCTCGTACTCAATTCTTGCTCGTACAATATGCATATTATTATTACTATTGGATAGAAAACACTCTCTAGTTTCTAAAACCGTTTGAATTATATCTGTGAGTCAAACAGAACTAATTTGGCACAAACTTCCTGACCAGGAAGTGGAAAGTCTGAAATCGAGGCTCCGTTCTACTTCCTGCCTATAAATGGGCATGATACGTATTAGTATACATGCACTTCAGAGACCTTCCCCTGGATGTCAAGAGGCGGTGAGAGAAGAAATTTAGTGTTTATCTTGGTCTGAAGTGGAATACAAGCTCTTTGTATGACGTGTACCCCATTTCCTGTTTCCTGGAGAGCGCGTCAAGGGACCTGGATTTGCCTTCTGTTTAGCTGCCGTTATAGGCGACTACTATCTCCGGCTTTGATTTTATTTGATACATGTGACCATATCATCGTAAAGTATGTTTTTTCAATATAGTTTAATCAGATTATTGAAATTTTTTCGGGAGTTTTGCCGTGTTCCGTTCTCTGACTTTGTTGACGATGGAGAGATTCGTGCCACTTGGCTAGTGCGCTTGCTAATTCAAGAGGGAAAGAGTCCGTTCTAAATCCAAACAACGATTGTTCTGGACAAAGGACCCCTTGTCCAACATTCTGATGAAAGATCAGCAAAGTAAGAAACATTTTATGATGCTATTTCATATATCTGTCGTACATGTGAACTAGTCGTGGGCGCCCAACTTTTGGGTACTCTAGCTATACCGAAGCTGGATGTCGTAATGAAGTTATTTTTTAGAATTCTAACACTGCGATTTCATTAAGAACTAATGGATCTATCATTTCCTATACAACATGTATTTTTTAGTTATGTTTATGAATAGCTATTTGGTCAGAATATGTGTGTCAGAAAAAGTGTCCGAAAAATATCCGGGCGTTGTGGGAAAAAGTAGCTAAGTTAGCACAATGTATAACCATTGATTTCAGCTCTAAATATGCACATTTCCGAACAAAACATAAGTGTCTGTATAACCTGATGTTATAGGACTGTCATCTGATGAAGAAAATCAAGGTTAGTCAAAAATTATATATCTTTTACTGGTTTGTTACGATCGCTAACCTTTTGCTACTGGGAAATGGCATGTGTTTCTGGCTATTGTGGTAAGCTAATATAACGCTATATTGTGTTTTCGCTGTAAAACACTTAATAAATCGGAAATATTGTCTGGAATCACAAGATGCCTGTCTTTCATTTGCTGTACACTATGTATTTTTCAGAAATGTTTTATGATGAGTAATTAGGTATTTGACGTTGGTGTCTGTAATTATTATGGCTGCTTTCGGTGCAATTTCTGATTGTAGCTGCAATGTAAACTATGATTTATACCTGAAATATGCACATTTTTCGAACAAAACATAGATTTATTGAATAACATGTTATAAGACTGTCATCTGATGAAGTTGTTTGTTGGTTAGTTTGGTTGGTTCTTGGTTAGTTAGGTTGGCTTTGTGCATGCTACCTGTGCTGTGAAAAATGTCTGTCCTTTTTTGTATTTGGTGGTGAGCTAACATAAATATACGTGCTGTTTTCGCTGTAAAACATTTAAAAAATCGGACATGTTGGCTGGATTCACAAGATGTGTACCTTTCATATGCTGTATTGGACTTGTTAATGTGTGAAAGTTAAATATTTAAAAAATATATATTTTGAATTTCGCGCCCTGCACTTGAGCTGGCTGTTGTCATAAGTGTACCGACGTCGGGCTTGCATCCAGAACTATAACGAATAAAAACATGACCGGAGATATAGAACTGCTAAAACGAAAGCTTTGCAGGACGCCATTGTGATGTCCCTGCTGCGCCAGGCGCCCCGTTGAAAAGAACGGTACTTCCTTTCCACGGTCTTATATAGGGCCCCAGATGGTGCAATCCACTCCATTCAAATTCTCACCGCTTACTGACATCTAGAGGAAGGCGTATGCAGTGCATGTAGCCCCATAGCTTGCATGGGGACTTATAAACTGACCCCAGAACAGGGACCTCGATTTCAGAAATCTCACTTCCTGACAGGAAATGTGCTGCAGAATGAGTTCTGTTTCACTCAGAGAAATAATTCAAACGGTTTTAGAAACTAGAGAGTGTTTTCTATCCAATAGTAATAATAATATGCATATTGTACGAGCCAGAATTGAGTACGAGGCAGTTTAATTTGGGAACGAAATTATTACAATGTGCAAATAGCACCCCCTATTGCCAAGAGGTTATTAAGAACAAGTGTATCTTTAATTCTATGTAAAACATGTATCTTTCATCAAAGTTTATGACGAGTATTTATGTTATTTGATGTGGCTCTCTGCAATTTCTCCGGATATTTAGGAGGCATTTCTGAACATGGCGCCAATGTAAACTGAGGTTTTTGGATATAAATATGAACTTTATCGAACAAAACATATATGTATTGTGTAACATGACGTCCTATGAGTGTCATCTAATGAAGATCATCAAAGGTTAGTGATTCATTTTATCTCTATTTCTGCTTTTTGTGACTCCTGTCTTTGGCATGAAAAATGGCTGTGTTTTACTGTGATTTGGCGGTGACCTAACATAATCGTTTGTGGTGCTTTCGCTGTAAAGCCTTTTTGAAATCGGACACTGTGGTGGGATTAACAAGAAGTGTATCTTTAAAATGGTGTGAAATACTTGTATGTTTGAGGAATTTTAAATATGAGATTTCTGTTGTTTGAATTTGGCGCCTTGCACTTTCACTGGCTGTTGTCATATCAATCCCGTTAACGAGATTGCAGCCCTAAGAAGTTTTAAATGCACTTTGACTCTAATCCCTATTCTCTACATGCCTTTTAACCAGGGCCCATAGGGAAAATGGTGCCATTTGGAATGCAGACAGAGAGAAAAGCATGATGACAAACCACTAAAACACTCTGGCTTTCTTTACCCAGTACCACCTGTGTGGCAATAACAAAACACATGGATTAAAAAAAGCTAAAACACGACTAAAGAGATATGAGTGACAAAAGGGACATGTTTTTCATTTGGAAGCCACGCAGATTGGAATAGCTTGATTGGCCAGCTGTTAAATTCGGTCCAATCCCGTCACAGGCAGGAAGAGAGCGAGGCTTTCTCCTGTCACCATGGATACACATGTTGTATTCTTTTCTTCTGTCTGTCTGCTATTTCCGGCTTCCCAGAGGTATTTTTCAATTTGGCAGTGAAGTGAACCGGGAACCGGAGCGAACCGGTAACCTTGACAGAGTGTTTATTACCTGAATAGCTGAGCAGGGGTCGTCACGGCATCGATGATGTCACGGCTCAGAATGAGACCTTCCTCTAATTGGAAAAACCCAACCTCTGCGTGTGTGTGTTTAGGTGTGTGTGTGTGTTTGGGTGTGTGTGTGTTTGGGTGTGTGTGTGTGTGTTTGTGTGTCCTGTCTGTGTGTGGTGTCCTTTTGGTTTGAACAGACCGATATAAATTAGCTTCAGAGAGGGGAACAGGAGATATTATGAATTCCACTTATTCCAGTGATATTGTACTTTAACCTAGCTCATCATCCAAGCTCAGTTCGGGTGGATCTTCATTCAGGTACAGTGTTGTACTTGTGCATCTATTCAATGCTTGCTGTTTACTTTATGTCTTCCACTTGAATTGAGCTTTAGATGCTTGATGAATTTCAGAGAAAAATACAATATCAGAGAAATGCAGATATATTTTGTTTAAAAAAAAATAATCTTTCTACAATGAACTAGTATATGAACAATGAACAGTGTTATGAAAACATTCATTAACAGCATGTGAAGAACACGACAATTACAAATATACACCTCCTCACCATGGAAACAAAGGCTGTGTCCCAGATGGTTCCCTAATCTCACTAAATATGACATACCCGTTCTTCTATTTGCACTGCATGTTGAATTCAGTGTCTCTTCACATCTAGTAGTTCCAAAACATCCGGTGATTTTGCAGCCGCATCAATTTACAGAAATACTCATAATACACATTGCTAAAAGATACAACTGCTATGCATGGAATTTTAGATACACTTCTCCTTAATGCAACCGCTGTGTCAGATTTTTTTTAAACTTGACGAAAAAAGCACACCATGCAATAATCTGAGTACGGCGCTCAGACACAAAACCAAGCCATACAGAAATCCACCATGTTGTGTAGTCAACAGAAGTCAGAAAAAGCATAATAAATATTCACTTACCTTTGATGATCTTCATCAGAATGCACTCGCAGGAATCCCAGTTCCACAATAAATGTTTGATTTGTATGATAAAATCCATCATTTATGTCCAAATACCTCATTTTTGTTCCTGCATCTGGCCCAGTAATCAAAATTCATGAGGCGCGATTACTAGGTGCAGACGAAAAGTCAAAAAAGTTCCGCTACAGTCCGTAGAAACATGTCAAACGAAGTATAGAATCAATCTTTAGGATGTTTTTAACATAAATATTCAATAATGTTCCAACCGGAGAATTACCTGTGTCTTTAGATTTGCAATGGAACTCAAGCTAACTCTCTCACGTGAACGCGCATGGTCAGCTCGTGGCACTCTGGGAGAGACCTTACTCAATCCCCTCTCATTCGCCCCCACTTCACAATAGAATCAAGGTTCTAAAGACTGTTGACATCTAGTGGAAGCCTTAGGAAGTGCAATATGACCCCATAGACACTGTGTATTCGATAGGCCAAGAGTGTATTCGATAGGCCACTGTGTATTCGATAGGCCAAGAGTGTATTCGATAGGCCATAGGTCAGCTCATCTGCTGATGTAAAAAAAAGAGCTTTATAAATACATTTGATCGAATGATTGATTGATTTATAGTGTCTCAATATGCTGACTCTTCCCCATTAGTCACTGTTTCATTGTGAATAGATGGGAGGCATCGTATTGGTGACTCAGTGTTGCTTGTTATTCGATTGATTCCACAATAAGAGTCTTTCCTCAGATAATAACATCATCAGCTGCATTTCCTGCACCACTTTGACAACTGCTCGGACGGACAAACAGGAAACAGGAAACAGGAAACAGTAAACAGTAAACAGGTAACAGTAAACAGGAAAACAGGAAACAGGAAACAGGTAACAGGAAACAGGAAACAGGAAACAGGAAACAGGAAACAGGTAACAGGTAACAGTAAACAGGAAACAGGAAACAGGAAACAGGAAAACAGGAAACAGGAAACAGGAAACAGGAAAACAGGAAACAGGAAAACAGGAAAACAGGAAACAGGAAACAGGAAACAGTAAACAGTAAACAGTAAACAGGAAACAGTAAACAGGAAAACAGGAAACAGGAAACAGGAAACAGGAAACAGTAAACAGTAAACAGGTAACAGTAAACAGTAAACAGGAAAACAGGAAAACAGGAAACAGGAAACAGGAAACAGGAAAACAGGAAAACAGGAAAACAGGAAACAGGAAACAGGAAAACAGGAAAACAGGAAACAGGAAAACAGGAAAACAGGAAACAGGAAACAGGAAAACAGGAAAACAGGAAACAGGAAACAGGAAAACAGGAAAACAGGAAAACAGGAAAACAGGTAACAGGTAACAGGTAACAGGTAACAGGTAACAGGCCTCCCGCTGACCCAATCCGCTGACAGAGCAAAGACATAGCTCTTCTTTCTGCTTGCCAACACCTTCATCTATTGTTTACACAGAACCTCCAGAGCATGGAGGAAAGCAGAGGGATGATTTGACACCATATTAGCCCAGGACAAGGCCTTCACACTGGGAGGATTTAACACCATATTAGTCCAGGGCAAGGCCTTGACTCTGGGAGGATTTAACACCATATTAGTCCAGGGCAAGGCCTTGCCACTGGGAGGATTTAACACCATATTAGCCAAGGCCTTGACACTGGGAGGATTTAACACCATATTAGCCCAGGACAAGGCCTTGCCACTGGGAGGATTTAACACCATATTAGCCAAGGCCTTGCCACTGGGAGGATTTAACACCATATTAGCCCAGGACAAGGCCTTGACACTGGGAGGATTTAACACCATATTAGCCCAGGACAAGGCCTTGACTCTGGGAGGATTTAACACCATATTAGCCCAGGACAAGGCCTTGACTCTGGGAGGATTTAACACCATATTAGCCCAGGACAAGGCCTTGACTCTGGGAGGATTTAACACCATATTAGCCCAGGACAAGGCCTTGACACTGGAAGGATTTAACACCATATTAGCCAAGGCCTTGACACTGGGAGGATTTAACACCATATTAGCCCAGGACAAGGCCTTGACACTGGGAGGATTTAACACCATATTAGCCCAGGACAAGGCCTTGACTCTGGGAGGATTTAACACCATATTAGCCCAGGACAAGGCCTTGACACTGGAAGGATTTAACACCATATTAGCCAAGGCCTTGACACTGGGAGGATTTAACACCATATTAGCCCAGGACAAGGCCTTGACTCTGGGAGGATTTAACAACATATTAGCCCAGGACAAGGCCTTGACTCTGGGAGGATTTAACACCATATTAGCCTAGGACAAGGCCTTGACTCTGGGAGGATTTAACAACATATTAGCCCAGGACAAGGCCTTGACACTGGGAGGATTTAACACCATATTAGCCCAGGACAAGGCCTTGACTCTGGGAGGATTTAACACCATATTAGCCCAGGACAAGGCCTTGACTCTGGGAGGATTTAACACCATATTAGCCCAGGACAAGGCCTTGACACTGGAAGGATTTAACACCATATTAGCCAAGGCCTTGACACTGGGAGGATTTAACACCATATTAGCCCAGGACAAGGCCTTGACACTGGGAGGATTTAACACCATATTAGCCCAGGACAAGGCCTTGACACTGGAAGGATTTAACAGCATATTAGCCAAGGCCTTGACACTGGGAGGATTTAACACCATATTAGCCCAGGACAAGGCCTTGACTCTGGGAGGATTTAACACCATATTAGCCCAGGACAAGGCCTTTACACTGGAAGGATTTAACACCATTTTAGCCCAGGACAAGGCCTTGACACTGGGAGGATTTAACACCATATTAGCCCAGGACAAGGCCTTGACACTGGGAGGATTTAACACCATATAGGCCCAGGACAAAGCATTGACTCTGGGAGGATTTAACACCATATTAGCCCAGGACAAGGCCTTGACACTGGAAGGATTTAACACCATATTAGCCAAGGCCTTGATACTGGGAGGATTTAACACCATATTAGCCCAGGACAAGGCCTTGACACTGGGAGGATTTAACACCATATTAGCCCAGGACAAGGCCTTGACACTGGAAGGATTTAACACCATATTAGCCAAGGCCTTGATACTGGGAGGATTTAACACCATATTAGCCCAGGACAAAGCATTGACTCTGGGAGGATTTAACACCATATTAGCCCAGGACAAGGCCTTGACACTGGGAGGATTTAAGACCATATTAGCCCAGGACAAGGCCTTGATATTGGGAGGATTTAACACCATATTAGCCCAGGACAAGGCCTTGACACTGGGAGGATTTAACACCATATTAGCCCAGGATAAGGCCTTCACACTGGGAGGATTTAACACCAAATTAGCCCAGGCCTTGACACTGGGAGGATTTAACACCATATTAGCCAAGGCCTTGACTCTAGGATGATTTAACACCATATTAGCCCAGGACAAGGCCTTGACTCTGGGAGGATTTAACACCATATTAGCCCAGGACAAGGCCTTGACACTGGAAGGATTTAACACCATATTAGCCAAGGCCCAGGCCTAGACACTGGGAGGATTTAACACCATATTAGCCAAGGCCTTGACACTGGGAGTATTTAACACCATATTAGCCCAGGACAAGGCCTTGACACTGGAAGGATTTAACACCATATTAGCCCAGGACAAGGCCTTGACACTGGAAGGATTTAACACCATATTAGCCCAGGACAAGGCCTTGACACTGGGAGTATTTAACACCATATTAGCCCAGGACAAGGCCTTGACACTGGAAGGATTTAACACCATATTAGCCCAGGACAAGGCCTTGATACTGGGAGGATTTAACACCATATTAGCCCAGGACAAGGCCTTGCCACTGGGAGGATTTAACACCATATTAGCCAAGGCCTTGACACTGGGAGGATTTAACACCATATTAGCCCAGGACAAGGCCTTGACACTGGGAGGATTTAACACCATATTAGCCCAGGACAAGGCCTTGCCACTGGGAGGATTTAACACCATATTAGCCCAGGACAAGGCCTTGATACTGGGAGGATTTAACACCATTTTAGCCCAGGCCTTGACACTGGGAGGATTTAACACCATATTAACCAAGGACAAGGCCTTGACACTGAGATGATTATGAGAGTAAACCTCTCACTCGCACTCTCTCTCCCTCACTTCATCACTCCCTCATCCCCCCTCCCACCTCGATGAATGCAGCGCACATTGAGGAAATCACTATTGGACAGGCTAAAACATCAAGGAAGTGGAAATGGAGTGGGCTGACCCAGAACGGATTACCTTTAACCTTGGCTTTCTACAAATAGAACAGGAGTGATTAGTTAAAGAGAGGTAAAGAGAGGAAAGAGAGAGAAGAGAGGGAAGAGAGGAAAGAGAGGGAAGAGAGGTGCAAGAGAGGGAAGGAGGAGTAAAGATACAGAAGAAAGGTAAAGAGAGAGAAGAGAGGGAAAGAGAGAGAAGAGAGGGAAGAGAGGAAAGAGAGGGAAGAGAGGAAAGAGAGGGAAGAGAGGGAAGAGAGGAAAGAGAGGGAAGAGAGGAAAGAGAGGGAAGAGAGGGAAGAGAGGAAAGAGAGAGAAGAGAGGGAAGAGAGGAAAGAGAGGGAAGAGAGGAAAGAGAGGGAAGAGAGGTGCAAGAGAGGGAAGGAGGAGTAAAGATACAGAAGAAAGGTAAAGAGAGAGAAGAGAGGGAAAGAGAGGGAAAGAGAGGGAAGAGAGGGGAGAAAAAGAAGGAAGAGATGGAAAGAGGTAAAGAGAGGGAAGAGAGGGAAAGAGAGGGGAGAAAAAGAAGGAAGAGAGGGAAAGAGGTAAAGAGAGGGAAAGAGAGGGAAAGAGAGGGAAGAGAGGTAAAGAGAGGGAAGAGAGGGAAGAGAGGGAAAGAGAGGGAAAGAGAGGGAAGAGAGGGAAGAGAGGGAAAGAGAGGGAAAGAGAGGGAAGAGAGGGAAGAGAGGGAAAGAGAGGGAAGAGAGGTAAAGAGAGGGAAGAGAGGGAAGAGAGGGAAGAGAGGGAAAGAGTGGGAAGAGAGGGAAAGAGAGGGAAGAGAGGTAGAGGGAAGAGAGGGAAAGAGGTAAAGAGAGGGAAGAGAGGGAAAGAGAGGGAATAGAGGGAAGAGAGGGAAGAGAGGGAAGAGAGGGAAAGAGAGGGAAAGAGAGGGAAGAGAGGGAAAGAGAGGGAAGAGAGGGAAAGAGGTAAAGAGAGGTAAAGAGAGGGAAGAGAGGTGCAAGAGAGGGAAAGAGAGGGAAGAGAGGGAAAGAGAGGGAAAGAGAGGGAAGAGAGGGAAAGAGAGGGAAAGAGAGGGAAGAGAGGGAAGAGAGGGAAGAGAGGGAAAGAGAGGGAAAGAGAGGGAATAGAGGGAAGAGAGGGAAGAGAGGGAAGAGAGGGAAAGAGAGGGAAAGAGAGGGAAGAGAGGGAAAGAGAGGGAAGAGAGGGAAAGAGGTAAAGAGAGGTAAAGAGAGGGAAGAGAGGTGCAAGAGAGGGAAAGAGAGGGAAGAGAGGGAAAGAGAGGGAAAGAGAGGGAAGAGAGGGAAAGAGAGGGACAGAGAGGGAAGAGAGGGAAGAGAGGGAAGAGAGGGAAAGAGAGGGAAAGAGAGGGAAGAGAGGTAGAGGGAAGAGAGGGAAAGAGGTAAAGAGAGGGAAGAGAGGGAAAGAGAGGGAATAGAGGGAAGAGAGGGAAGAGAGGGAAGAGAGGGAAAGAGAGGGAAAGAGAGGGAAGAGAGGGAAAGAGAGGGAAGAGAGGGAAAGAGGTAAAGAGAGGTAAAGAGAGGGAAGAGAGGTGCAAGAGAGGGAAAGAGAGGGAAAGAGAAGGAAGAGAGGGAAAGAGGTAAAGAGAGGAAAGAGAGGGAAGAGAGGGAAGAGAGGGAAAGAGAGGGAAAGAGAGGGAAGAGAGGGAAAGAGAGGGAAAGAGAGGGAAAGAGAGGGAAGAGAGGGAAAGAGAGGGAAAGAGAGGGAAGAGAGGGAAAGAGAGGGAAGAGAGGGAAAGAGAGGGAAAGAGAGGGAAAGAGAGGGAAAGAGAGGGAAGAGAGGGAAAGAGAGGGAAAGAGAGGGAAAGAGAGGAAAGAGAGGGAAAGAGAGGGAAAGAGTGGGAAGAGAGGGAAAGAGAGGGAAGAGAGGGAAGAGAGGGAAGAGACGGAAAGAGAGGGAAGAGAGGTAAAGAGAGGGAAGAGAGGGAAAGAGGTAAAGAGAGGGAAAGAGAGGGAAAGAGAGGGAAAGAGAGGGAAGAGAGGGAAAGAGAGAGAAAGAGAGGGAAGAGAGGGAAAGAGAGGGAAGAGAGGGAAAGAGAGGGAAGAGAGGGAAAGAGAGGGAAGAGAGGGAAGAGAGGGAAAGAGAGGGAAGAGAGGTAAAGAGAGGGAAAGAGAGGGAAGAGAGGTAAAGAGAGGGAAGAGAGGTAAAGAGAGGGAAAGAGGTAAAGAGAGGGAAGAGAGGGAAGAGAGGGAAAGAGAGGGAAAGAGAGGGAAGAGAGGGAATAGAGAGGGAAGAGAGAAGAAAGAGGTAAAGAGAGGGAAAGAGAGGGAAAGAGAGGGAAAGAGAGGGAAGAGAGGGAAAGAGAGGGAAAGAGAGGGAAGAGAGGGAAGAGAGGGAAAGAGAGGGAAGAGAGGGAAAGAGAGGGAAAGAGAGGAAAGAGAGGGAAAGAGAGGGAAGAGAGGGAAAGAGAGGGAAAGAGAGGGAAAGAGAGGGGAAGAGAGGGAAGCGAGGGAAGAGAGGGAAGAGAGGGAAGAGAGGGAAAGAGAGGGAAAGAGAGGGAAGAGAGTTAAAGAGAGGGAAGAGAGGGAAAGAGGTAAAGAGAGGGAAGAGAGGGAAAGAGAGGGAAGAGAGGGAAAGAGAGGGAAGAGAGGGAAGAGAGGGAAAGAGAGGGAAAGAGAGGGAAGATAGGGAAAGAGAGGGAAAGAGAGGGAAGAGATGGAAGAGAGGGAAAGAGAGGGAAGAGAGGGAAGAGAGGGAAAGAGAGGGAAAGAGAGGGAAGATAGGGAAAGAGAGGGAAAGAGAGGGAAGAGAGGGAAGAGAGGGAAGAGAGGGAAGAGGTAAATAGAGGGAAGAGAGAAGAAAGAGGTAAAGAGAGGGAAGAGAGGGAAGAGAGGGAAGAGAGGGAAAGAGAGGTAAAGAGAGGGAAGAGAGGGAAAGAGAGGGAAGAGAGAAGAAAGAGGTAAAGAGAGGGAAGAGAGAAGAAAGAGGTAAAGAGAGGGAAGAGAGGGAAGAGAGGGAAAGAGAGGTAAAGAGAGGGAAGAGAGGGAAAGCGAGGGAAGAGAGAAGAAAGAGGTAAAGAGAGGGAAGAGAGGGAAAGAGAGGGAAAGAGAGGGAAGAGAGGGAAAGAGAGGGAAGAGAGTGAAAGAGAGGGAAAGAGAGGGAAAGAGAGGGAAGAGAGGGAAAGAGAGGGAAAGAGAGGGAAGAGAGGGAAAGAGAGGGAAAGAGAGGGAAGAGAGGGAAAGAGAGGGAAAGAGAGGGAAAGAGAGGGAAGAGAGGGAAAGAGAGGTAAAGAGAGGGAAGAGAGGGAAGAGAGGGAAAGAGAGGGAAAGAGAGGGAAGAGAGGGAAAGAGAGGGAAGAGAGGGAAGAGAGGGAAGAGAGAAGAAAGAGGTAAATAGAGGGAAGAGAGAAGAAAGAGGTAAATAGAGGGAAGAGAGGGAAAGAGAGGTAAAGAGAGGGGAAGAGAGGGAAGAGAGGGAAAGAGAGGTAAAGAGAGGGAAGAGAGGGAAAGAGAGGGAAGAGAGAAGAAAGAGGTAAAGAGAGGGAAGAGAGGGAAAGAGAGGGAAAGAGAGGGAAGAGAGTGAAAGAGAGGGAAGAGAGGGTAAGAGAGGGAAAGAGAGGGAAGAGAGGGAAAGAGAGGGAAAGAGAGGGAAAGAGAGGGAATAGAGGGAAAGAGAGGGAAAGAGAGGGAAGAGAGGGAAAGAGAGGGAAAGAGAGGGAAGAGAGGGAAAGAGAGGGAAGAGAGGGAAAGAGAGGGAAAGAGAGGGAAGAGAGGGAAAGAGAGGGAAAGAGAGGGAAGAGAGGGAAAGAGAGGGAAAGGGAGGGAAGAGAGGAAAAGAGAGGGTAGAGAGGGAAAGAGAGGGAAAGAGAGGGAAGAGGGAAAGAGAGGGAAAGAGAGGGAAGAGAGGGAAGAGAGGGAAAGAGAGGGAAAGAGAGGGAAGAGAGGGAAAGAGAGGGAAAGAGAGGGAAGAGAGGGAAAGAGAGGAAAGAGAGGGAAAGAGAGGGAAGAGAGGGAAGAGAGGGAAAGAGAGGGAAAGAGAGGGAAGAGAGGGAAAGAGAGGGAAGAGAGGGAAAGAGAGGGAAAGAGAGGGAAGAGAGGGAAAAGGAGGGAAAGAGAGGGAAGAGAGGGAAAGAGAGGGAAAGAGAGGGAAGAGAGGGAAAGAGAGGGAAAGAGAGGGAAAGAGAGGGAAGAGAGGGAAAGAGAGGGAAAGAGAGGGAAGAGAGGGAAGAGAGGGAAAGAGAGGGAAGAGAGGTAAAGAGAGGGAAGAGAGGGAAAGAGGTAAAGAGAGGGAAGAGAGGGAAAGAGAGGGAAGAGAGGGAAAGAGAGGGAAAGAGAGGGAAAGAGAGGGAAGAGAGGGAAAGAGAGGGAAAGAGAGGGAAGAGAGAAGAAAGAGGTAAATAGAGGGAAGAGAGAAGAAAGAGGTAAAGAGAGGGAAGAGAGGGAAGAGAGGGAAAGAGAGGTAAAGAGAGGGAAGAGAGGGAAAGAGAGGGAAGAGAGAAGAAAGAGGTAAAGAGAGGGAAGAGAGGGAAAGAGAGGGAAGAGAGGGAAAGAGAGAGAAGAGAGGGAAAGAGAGGAGAGAAGAGAGGGAAAGAGAGGAGAGAAGAGAGGGAAAGAGAGGAGAGAAGAGAGGGAAAGAGAGGGAAAGAGAGGGAAGAGAGGGACAGAGAGGGAAAGAGAGGGAAGAGAGGGAAAGAGAGGGAAAGAGAGGGAAGAGAGGAAAAGAGAGGGAAAGAGAGGGAAGAGAGGGAAAGAAAGGGAAAGAGAGGGAAGAGAGGGAAAGAGAGGGAAGAGAGGGAAGAGAGGGGAAGAGAGGGAAAGAGAGGGACAGAGAGGGAAAGAGAGGGAAGAGAGGGAAAGAGAGGGAAAGAGAGGGAAAGAGAGGGTAGAGAGGGAAAGAGAGGGAAAGAGAGGGAAGAGAGGGAAAGAGAGGGAAAGAGAGGGAAAGAGAGGGAAAGAGAGGGAAGAGAGGGAAAGAGAGGGAAATAGAGGGAAGAGAGGGAAAGAGAGGGAAAGAGAGGGAAGAGAGGAAAGAGAGGGAAAGAGTGGGAAGAGAGGGAAGAGAGAAGAAAGAGGTAAAGAGAGGGAAGAGAGGGAAAGAGAGGGAAAGAGAGGGAAATGGAGGTAAAGAAGGAAAAAGCGAGGGAAAGATAGGGAAAGAGAGGGAAATGGAGGTAAAGAAGGAAAAAGCGAGGGAAGGATAGGGAAAGAGAGGGAAATGGAGGTAAAGAAAGAAAAAGCGAGGGAAGGATAGGGAAAGAGAGGGAAATGGAGGTACATAGATAGAAAAGAGGTAAAGAGAAGAGAAAGACACTGACGAGAGGAATAGAGAGGGAAAAGAGGAATAGAGAGGGAAAAGAGGAATAGAGAGGGAAAAGAGGAATAGAGAGGGAAAAGAGGAATAGAGGGAAAAGAGGAATAGAGGGAAAAGAGGAATAGAGAGGGAAAAGAGGAATAGAGAGGGAAAAGAGGAATAGAGAGGGAAAAGAGGAATAGAGAGGGAAAAGAGGTATAGAGAGGAATAGAGAGGAATAGAGAGAGAAGAGGGGAATAGAGAGGGAAGAGAGGATGGAGAGGGAATGTGTATATTGTATTTTATACCATTTATTGCACCTTGCCGCTCAGTCATCGCTCATCCATATATTTATATGTAGTATATATACCTATTCCATCCCTTTACTTAGACGTGTGTGTATTAGGTAATTGTTGTAGAATTGTTAGATTACTCTTTAGATACAGTCGCAATAACATCTGCTAACCATGTGCCTGTGGCCAATAACATCTGCTAACCATGTGAACAATAACATCTGCTAACCATGTGCCTGTGGCCAATAACATCTGCTAACCATGTGACCAATAACATCTGCTAACCATGTGACCAATAACATCTGCTAACCATGTGCCTGTGGCCAATAACATCTGCTAACCATGTGACCAATAACATCTGCTAACCATGTGACCAACAACATCTGCTAACCATGTGACCAATAACATCTGCTAACCATGTGCCTGTGACCAATAACATCTGCTAACCATGTGTATGTGACCAATAACATCTGCTAACCATGTGCCTGTGACCAATAACATCTGCTAACCGTGTGTATGTGACCAATAACATCTGCTAACCATGTGCCTGTGACCAATAACATCTGCTAACCATGTGACCAATAACATCTGCTAACCATGTGTCTGTGGCCAATAACATCTGCTAACCATGTGACCAATAACATCTGCTAACCATGTGCCTGTGACCAATAACATCTGCTAACCATGTGACCAATAACATCTGCTAACCATGTGACCAATAACATCTGCTAACCATGTGCCTGTGACCAATAACATCTGCTAACCATGTGACCAATAACATCTGCTAACCATGTGCCTGTGGCCAATAACATCTGCTAACCATGTGACCAATAACATCTGCTAACCATGTGACCAATAACATCTGCTAACCATGTGTATGTGACCAATAACATCTTCTAACCATGTGACCAATAACATCTGCTAACTGTGTGTATGTGACCAATAACATCTGCTAACCATGTGTATGTGACCAATAACATCTGCTAACCATGTGTATGTGACCAATAACATCTACTAACCATGTGTATGTGACCAATAACATCTACTAACCATGTGTATGTGACCAATAACATCTGCTAACCATGTGTATGTGACCAATAACATCTGTTAACCATGTGTATGTGACCAATAACATCTGCTAACCATGTGCCTGTGGCCAATAACATCTGCTAACTGTGTGTATGTGACCAATAACATCTGCTAACCATGTGTATGTGACCAATAACATCTGCTAACCATGTGTATGTGACCAATAACATCTACTAACCATGTGTATGTGACCAATAACATCTGCTAACCATGTGTATGTGACCAATAACATCTGCTAACCATGTGACCAATAACATCTGCTAACCATGTGACCAATAACATCTGCTAACCATGTGACCAATAACATCTGCTAACCATGTGTATGTGACCAATAACATCTGCTAACCATGTGCCTGTGACCAATAACATCTGCTAACCATGTGTATGTGACCAATAACATCTGCTAACCGTGTGTATGTGACCAATAACATCTGCTAACCATGTGCCTGTGACCAATAACATCTGCTAACCATGTGCCTGTGGCCAATAACATCTGCTAACCATGTGCCTGTGACCAATAACATCTGCTAACCATGTGCCTGTGGCCAATAACATCTGCTAACCATGTGACCAATAACATCTGCTAACCATGTGCCTGTGGCCAATAACATCTGCTAACCATGTGACCAATAACATCTGCTAACCATGTGCCTGTGACCAAGGCACATCAGGAGAGCTAAGACAACAACGGGTAAATGGCGATGAATGGGCAGAGCGGGTTAGGTACATACACGACCTGAGTTCGAGGCTGGGGCCGATAGGTTAACAAAATGAGGTACCGTGTTATTGAAACAGTCCAGGGGGCATCAGCTGTGTAGCCGAGTGATCATAGGGTCAAAAGAGCAGCAATTGGTGAGTCAGGGTGCCGTTCGGTAGTCACTACTACGCTAGGCGAGCAGGGGACACAGCGTTCAGAAAAGCTAGCGGGCCGGGGCTAGCAGCTGGTTCTTCGGCAACATTGTAACAGAATAGCCTGTTGAGACCACATCGGGCGATCACTTCGGCAGTCCAGCGGCAGCTGGATAGCTAGCCGTGGCTAACAAAGACTAGTAGCTAGTTAGCTGGCTAGAGGACAGCTAGCCGTGGCTAACAAAGACTAGTAGCTAGTTAGCTGGCTAGAGGACAGCTAGCCGTGGCTAACAAAGACTAGTAGCTAGTTAGCTGGCTAGAGGACAGCTAGCCGTGGCTAACAAAGACTAGTAGCTAGTTAGCTGGCTAGAGGACAGCTAGCCGTGGCTAACAAAGACTAGTATCTAGTTAGCTGGCTAGCTCCTGATGGAAGTTCCAGTAATAAGGAATAAAAATAGCAGATCCGTACCACATTGGATGAGGTGGGATGCAGGAAAGTATATTTAGATCGTAGATAGAAAGTGAAATTAAGATATATATGAAAAAGACCGGCGATTTACAGGGAACAATTTACACGGGATAAGACAAAGACAGATACACGTCCTACTGCAGCGCCATCGTGGATCTTAGACCAGAGCCCTATGGGGAATGGCACCCTGTTCCCTGTGTAGTGCACTACTTTAGACCAGAGCCCTATGGGGAATGGCACCCTGTTCCCTGTGTAGTGCACTACTTTAGACCAGGGCCCTATGGGGAATGGCACCCTATTCCCTATGTAGTGCACTGCTTTAGACCAGGGCCCTATGGGGAATGGCACCCTGTTCCCTGTGTAGTGCACTACTTTAGACCAGGACCCTATGGGGAATGGCACCCTGTTCCCTGTGTAGTGCACTACTTTAGACCAGGACCCTATGGGGAATGGCACCCTGTTCCCTGTGTAGTGCACTACTTTAGACCAGAGCCCTATGGGGAATGGCACCCTGTTCCCTGTGTAGTGCACTACTTTAGACCAGAGCCCTATGGGGAATGGCACCCTGTTCCCTGTGTAGTGCACTACTTTAGACCAGGACCCTATGGGGAATGGCACCCTGTTCCCTGTGTAGTGCACTACTTTAGACCAGGACCCTATGGGGAATGGCACCCTGTTCCCTGTGTAGTGCACTACTTTAGACCAGAGCCCTATGGGGAATGGCACCCTGTTCCCTGTGTAGTGCACTACTTTAGACCAGAGCCCTATGGGGAATGGCACCCTGTTCCCTGTGTAGTGCACTACTTTAGACCAGAGCCCTATGGGGAATGGCACCCTGTTCCCTGTGTAGTGCACTACTTTAGACCAGAGCCCTATGGGGAATGGCACCCTGTTCCCTGTGTAGTGCACTACTTTAGACCAGAGCCCTATGGGGAATGGCACCCTGTTCCCTGTGTAGTGCACTACTTTAGACCAGAGCCCTATGGGGAATGGCACCCTGTTCCCTATGTAGTGCACTACTTTAGACCAGAGCCCTATGGGGAATGGCACCCTGTTCCCTGTGTAGTGCACTACTTTAGACCAGAGCCCTATGGGGAATGGCACCCTGTTCCCTGTGTAGTGCACTACTTTAGACCAGAGCCCTATGGGGAATGGCACCCTATTCCCTATGTAGTGCACTACTTTAGACCAGAGCCCTATGGGGAATGGCACCCTGTTCCCTGTGTAGTGCACTACTTTAGACCAGAGCCCTATGGGGAATGGCACCCTATTCCCTATGTAGTGCACTGCTTTAGACCAGGGCCCTATGGGGAATGGCACCCTGTTCCCTGTGTAGTGCACTACTTTAGACCAGAGCCCTATGGGGAATGGCACCCTGTTCCCTATGTAGTGCACTACTTTAGACCAGAGCCCTATGGGGAATGGCACCCTGTTCCCTATGTAGTGCACTACTTTAGACCAGGGCCCTATGGGGAATGGCACCCTATTCCCTATGTAGTGCACTGCTTTAGACCAGGGCCCTATGGGGAATGGCACCCTGTTCCCTATGTAGTGCACTACTTTTGACCAGAGTCACTATGGGATAAATAGAGAATAGGGTGTCATTTGGGAAGAGCCCGATAAGATGGAGACATGTATTTTCTCTGATATGAGATCAGTGTAGTCCTTTTGATCTGGCGGTATCCATGGTAATGAAGTATAACCCCTCTGTAGTCCTTTTGATCTGGTGGTATCCATGGTGATGAAGTATAACCCCTCTGAAGTCCTTTTGATCTGGCGGTATCCATGGTGATGAAGTTGAACCCTTCTAAAGTCCTTTTGATCAGGCTGTATCCATGGTGATGAAGTATAACCCCTCTGAAGTCCTTTTGATCTGGCGGTATCCATAGTGATGAAGAATAACCCCTCTGAAGTCCTTTTGATCTTGCTGTATCCATGGTGATGAAGTATAACCCCTCTGAAGTCCTTTTGATCTGGCGGTATCCATGGTGATGAAGTATAACCCCTCTAAAGTTAATACTAACCAAGCTTCTCCTGTTTGGTCAAAGATAAATAACAATGGGAAAGCATTTTTGTGTTAAAAATTTCCTTCTATTGCCTCTTGAAGGGTTGCCTTGGTAGCGCTTCCCTGGTCACCCAATTTGACACGGTTTGATGAATCACCGTGGAAACCAGCTTGGGAACAGGAGTGACTAACAGTGTAGGGCTGTGATTTAATCAATCAACAAAATACTTTAACCTTGCCAATACCTGCACGACACACACACACACACACACTAACAAACTCACACCACACACACACACACACATACATACGCACACAAAGGAAAGCAAGAACCGGCACATGCACAAAGGAACGAACACACACACGGCAATGATTGCTGCTGAGTCTAAAGGACAAAGGCCTAAAGGAGTCCATTCATACAATCAACAGGGTCGATGTCAGCTGTTTGACGGTTGTTTTAACTCACACCTCAGTCTGAGTTCACCCGCTGCAGCTATTCACAAGGCTTTGATAACTGTACATGCACCTTAAAGACTCTGACGGACCAATGAAATGAGGCTGAGTCCTCCACTGAGATGTTCTGAGGCTGCGTCTTCTGAGTCCTCCACTGAGATGTTCTGAGGCTGCGTCTTCTGAGTCCTCCACTGAGATGTTATGAGGCTGAGTCCTCCACTGAGACGTTCTGAGGCTGAGTCCTCCACTGAGATGTTCTGAGGCTGAGTCCTCCACTGAGATGTTCTGAGGCTGCGTCTTCTGAGTCCTCCACTGAGATGTTCTGAGGCTGAGTCCTCCACTGAGATGTTATGAGGCTGAGTCCTCCACTGAGACGTTCTGAGGCTGAGTCCTCCACTGAGATGTTCTGAGGCTGAGTCCTCCGCTGAGATGTTCTGAGGCTGAGTCCTCCACTGAGATGTTCTGAGGCTGAGTCCTCCACTGAGATGTTCTGAGGCTGAGTCCTCCACTGAGACGTTCTGAGGCTGAGTCCTCCACTGAGACGTTCTGAGGCTGAGTCCTCCACTGAGATGTTCTGAGGCTGAGTCCTCTGAGTCCTCCACTGAGATGTTCTGAGGCTGAGTCCTCCACTGAGACGTTCTGAGGCTGAGTCCTCCACTGAGATGTTCTGAGGCTGAGTCCTCCACTGAGACGTTCTGAGGCTGAGTCCTCCACTGAGATGTTCTGAGGCTGAGTCCTCCACTGAGACGTTCTGAGGCTGAGTCCTCCACTGAGACGTTCTGAGGCTGAGTCCTCCACTGAGATGTTCTGAGGCTGAGTCCTCCACTGAGACGTTCTGAGGCTGAGTCCTTTGTGTTTCTCTCTGCCATCTCCCAGGGACGTGGTAAAGCACTAGTAATATGATCCATATTATCACCTTATCTTTTCATCTCTTTGTCAATGTTCTGTTCATTCTGAAATGTAGCTAAACCACAGAGGTGTTATTAGACTGAGGTGTTTTTCTGTCATTCTGTCTGTCTGCCTATCCATCTGTCTGTCTGCCTATCCATCTGTCTGTCTGCCTACCCATCTGTCTGTCTGCCTATCCATCTGTCTGCCTATCCATCTGTATGTCTGCCTATCCATCTGTCTGTCTGCTTATCCATCTGTCTGTCTGCCTAGCCATCTGTCTGTCTGCCTATCCATATGTATGTCTGTCTGCCTATCCATCTGCCTGTCTGTCTGCCTGTCTGCCTATCCATCTGTCTGTCTGCATATCCATCTGTCTGGCTGTCTGCCTGTCTGCCTATACATCTGTATGTATGCCTATCCATCTGTCTGTCTGTCTGCCTATCCATCTGTCTGCCTGCCTATCCATCTGTCTGCCTGTCTGCCTGTCTGCCTATCCAGCTGTCTGTCTGTCTATCCATCTGTCTGTCTGTCTGCCTGTCTGCCTATCCATCTGTCTGTCTGCCTATCCATCTGTCTGTCTGTCTGCCTATCCATCTGTCTGTCTGTCTGCCTATCCATCTGTCTGTCTGCCTATCCATCTGTCTGTCTGCCTATCCATCTGCCTGTCTGCCTGTCTGCCTATCCATCTGTCTTTCTGTCTGTCTGCCTATCCATCTGTCTTTCTGTCTGTCTGCCTATCCATCTGTCTTTCTGCCTGTCTGCCTATCCATCTGTCTGTCAGCCTATCCATCGGCCTGTCTGCCTATCCATCTGTCTGTCTGCCTATCCATCTGCCTGTCTGCCTATCCATCTGTCTGTCTGCCTATCCATCTGCCTGTCTGCCTATCCATCTGTCTGTCTGCCTATCCATCTGTCTGTCTGCCTGTCTGCCTATCCATCTGTCTTTCTGCCTGTTTGCCTATCCATCTGTCTTTCTGCCTGTCTGCCCATCAATCTGTCTTTCTGCCTATACATCTGTTTTTCTGTCTGTCTGCCTATCCATCTGTGTTTCTGTCTGTCTGCCTATCCATCTGTCTTTCTGCCTGTCTGCCTATCCATCTGTCATTTTGCCTGTGTGTCTGTCTGTCTGTCTTTCTATCTATGTGTCTCTGTGTCTGTCATTCCGTCTGTCTGTCTGTGTGGCTGATTGTGTCTGTCTGTATGTACAGTATGTCTGTCTGTCTGCCTGTCCATTTGTCTGTCTCTCAGTCTGTCTGGGAAAAAGGACTGTGTGATTACTACATAATACACTCTTTAAGAAGAGCAGTCACAAAACACATCAATGTTTCTTCATTCTCTCAGTATCTCCACCTGAATAAATTCAAGTAGATAACTAGGTGAGAATAGAACTGTCTGATTATCTCTGTCTGATGAAATGTAACTAGGTGAGGATAGAACTGTCTGATTATCTCTGTCTGAAGAAATGTAACTAGGTGAGGATAGAACTACCTGATTATCTCTGTCTGATGAAATGTAACTAGGTGAGAATAGAACTATCTGATTATCTCTGTCTGAAGAAATGTAACTAGGTGAGAATAGAACTATCTGATTATCTCTGTCTGATGAAATGTAACTAGGTGAGAATAGAAATGTCTGATTATCTCTGTCTGAAGAAATGTAACTAGGTGAGGATAGAACTGTCTGATTATCTCTGTCTGAAGAAATGTAACTAGGTGAGAATAGAACTGTCTGATTATCTCTGTCTGAAGAAATGTAACTAGGTGAGGATAGAACTGTCTGATTATCTCTGTCTGAGGTGAAGATAGAACTGGATGGACCAATAAGCGCTAGCTCATTCAGTAAATAAATAAATGAAGATTGTTATCTATCGACATAAAAACATACGCATTGTCACGTTCCTGACCTGTTTTCTCTTGTTTTGTAGTTGTTTATTGGTCAGGGCGTGAGTTTTGGGTGGGCAGTCTATGTTTTATATTTCTATGTTGGGATTTTGTGTTCGGCCTGGTATGATTCTCAATCAGAGACAGGTGTCTATCGTTGTCCCTGATTGAGAATCATACTAAGGCAGCCTGGGTTTCACTTGTGTTTTGTGGGTGTTTGTTCCTGTGGAGGTTTTGTTGCCACACAGGACGGTTTCAGGTTAGTCACGTTTGTTGTTTTGTTAATTTGTAGTGTTTGTTGGTTTGCCATTAAATCATGAATACTTACCAATCCGCATCTTGGTCCGATCCATGCTCCTCCTCGTCTGAGGAGGAGAACGACATTGACAGCCGTTACAGAAACACCCACCAAACCAGGACCAAGCGGATTGGAGAAGGACGGCAAGAACAAAAGCAATGGAGAGAAGAGGAATGGACATGGGAGGAGATCCTAGACGGTAAAGGACCCTGGGCAGAGCCAGTGGAGTGTCGCCGCCCCAAAGCGGAGCTGGAGGCAGCGAAAGCGGAGAGGAGGTTGTATGAGGCTAAAGCAAGGCAGAGCGGCTGGAAGCCCGAGAGGCTCACCCAAAAATTTCTTGGGGGGGGGGGGCTAAAGGGGAGTGTGGCGAAGCCGGGTTGGTTACCTGAGCCAACTCCCCGGGCTTACCGTGGAGTGAGAGGGCGTCGTACTGGTCAGACACCGTGTTATGCGGTAAAGCGCACGGTGTCCCCAGTACGCGTGCTTAGCCCAGTGCGGGCTATTCCACCTTGCCGCACTGGGAGGGCTAGGTTGGGCATCGAGCCGGATGTCATGAAGCCGGCCCAACGTATCTGGCCTCCAGTACGTCTCCTCGGGCCGGCGTACATGGCACCAGCCTTACAGGTGGTGTCCCCGGTTCGCCTGCATAGCCCAGTGCGGGCTATTCCACCTCGCCGCACTGGCAGGGCTACGGGGACCATTCAACCTGGTAAGGTTGGGGAGGCTCGGTGCTCAAGAGCGCGTGTCCTCCTTCACGGTCCGGTAGATCCGGCGCCACCTTCCCACCCCAGCCCAGTACCATCAGTGCCGACACCACGCACCAGGCTTCCAGTGCGTTTCCAGAGCCCTGTTCCTCCTCCACGCACTCTCCCTGTGGTGCGTGTCTCCAGCCCAGTGCCTCCAGTTCCGGCACCACGCACCAGGCCTACTGTGCGCCTCAGCAGGTCAGAGTCGGCCGTCTGCCCAACGCCGCCTGCGCTGCTTGCCTGCTCAGCGCTGCCCGAACTGTCTGCCTTCCCAGCGCTGTCTGAACTGTCTGCCTGCCCAGCGCTGCCCGTCTGTCCCGAGCCTTCAGAGCCGTCCAGCCAGGACCAGCCAGAGCCGTCCAGCCAGGACCAGCCAGAGCCGTCCAGCCAGGACCAGCCAGAGCCGTCCAGCCAGGACCTGCCAGAGCCGTCCAGCCAGGACCTGCCAGAGCCGTCCAGCCAGGACCAGCCAGAGCCGTCCAGCCAGGACCAGCCAGAGCCGTCCAGCCAGGACCAGCCAGAGCCGTCCAGCCAGGACCAGCCAGAGCCGTCCAGCCAGGACCTGCCAGAGCCGTCCAGCCAGGACCTGCCAGAGCCGTCCAGCCAGGACCTGCCAGAGCCGTCCAGCCAGGACCTGCCAGAGTCCCTCAGCCAGGACCTGCCAGAGTCCCTCAGCCAGGACCTGCCAGAGTCCCTCAGCCAGGACCTGCCAGAGTCCCTCAGCCAGGACCTGCCAGAGTCCCTCAGCCAGGACCTGCCAGAGTCCCTCTGCCAGGACCTGCCAGAGTCCCTCTGCCAGGACCTGCCAGAGTCCCTCTGCCAGGACCTGCCAGAGTCCCTCTGCCAGGACCTGCCAGAGTCCCTCTGCCAGGACCTGCCAGAGTCCCTCTGCCAGGACCTGCCAGAGTCCCTCTGCCAGGACCTGCCAGAGTCCCTCTGCCAGGACCTGCCAGAGTCCCTCTGCCAGGACCTGCCAGAGTCCCTCTGCCAGGACCTGCCAGAGTCCCTCAGCCAGGACCTGCCGTCCCTCAGCCCGGAGCTGCCGCCCCTTATCCCGGAGCTGCTGCCCCTTATCCCGGTGCTGCCCCTTATCCCGATGCTGCCCCTTCATTTAGGTGGGTTTAGTTGGAGGGTGGTCATTGGGAGGGGGATACGGAAGCGGGGAGTGACTATGGTGGGGTGGGGACCTCGCCCAGAGCCTGAGCCACCACCGTGGTCAGATGCCCACCCAGACCCTCCCCTAGACTTTGTGCTGGTGCGCCCGGAGTTCGCACCTTAAGGGGGGGGTTATGTCACGTTCCTGACCTGTTTTCTCTTGTTTTGTATGTGTTTATTGGTCAGGGCGTGAGTTTTGGGTGGGCAGTCTATGTTTTCTATTTCTATGTTGGGATTTTGTGTTCGGCCTGGTATGATTCTCAATCAGAGACAGGTGTCTATCGTTGTCCCTGATTGAGAATCATACTAAGGCAGCCTGGGTTTCACTTGTGTTTTGTGGGTGTTTGTTCCTGTGGAGGTTTTGTTGCCACACAGGACGGTTTCAGGTTAGTCACGTTTGTTGTTTTGTTAATTTGTAGTGTTTGTTGGTTTGCCATTAAATCATGAATACTTACCAATCCGCATCTTGGTCCGATCCATGCTCCTCCTCGTCTGAGGAGGAGAACGACATTGACAGCCGTTACACGCATTCTGACAATTATCTCTGTCTTTTTTGACATCTGAATAATTTTTTGGGAATTTGGAAGCTTTGTGTATGGTACGATTATTATCCTAACGAACAGGAGAAGGTTTTCCTCACTGGACATATTATTTCAGCTAGGGGTTGGAATTGATATTGACTATATTTTTCTAGACACCTTTGACAGCCAACTTCGCTATAAATGTTTGTCTTCAAACTGGTGTTCCAATGTTATCTTCGAGAACAAAAAAAATAAATCCAACTTCCTAAACAGAGACACTAAAACCTAGCCAGCAAGCAGTACTTCTCTGTTACCACTACACCCCAGTCTACAGCTCCTGTGATTGGTTGGTCTGTGTGGGACACTCTTGGAAATCTAGACGGTTTGTTTGTTACCTATAATTATGTATTCTATTCTCAGATGAGGAAGAGTGGACCATCATCAGTGAATTTCATAAATGTTTTAATAGTGAAACATAAAAAAGTGATCATTTTTTAGATTAAACCATACTAAATATATTCACACATCACCAAATAATCTATTAAAACACACTGTTTTGTAAAGAAGGTCTACAGTACCCTCAACAGCGCCATGGTGTAGCCGGAGGACAGCTAGCTTCCATCCTCCTCTGGGTACATTGACTTTAATACAAAACCTAGGAGGCTCATGGTTCTCACCCCCTTCCATAGACTTACACAGTAATTATGACAACTTCCGGAGGACGTCCTCCAACCTATCACAGCTCTTGTAGCATTAACTGACATGTTGTCCACCCAATCAATGGATCAGAAAATTAATACTGAAAGCATAAGCTACAGCTAGCTAGCACTGCAGTGTATAACATGAAGGGAAGCAAGAAAGAGAGAGAGAGCACTCGTTGTATTTTCTTTTTCACTTTCATGTTGCTTACGAATGCAGGTAGCTACTTTAGCCTACTCAAACACCCGGCTCAAACAGAGAGGGCTGCTATGTTAGCTAGCTGGCTGTGGCAATCAAACACTGGAACTCTTCCAAGTCAAGCTAAGCTTTTGGTTTTATTAATTTATTGCCACCGGGGCCCGCCGGTGTAACTGCTAAACTGCTTGCTGACTGTACACTGTACTGCATGATTTTAGTGTGTTTACTAACGCGTTAGCGTCATAGTCAACATAGCTACTAGAACTATCTAATATGGCCGTGACAACAATGTCTGTGTGTAGCAATTATGATATGAAGGTTTGGCTAGGAAAGTTTTTGTCACCTGGTCACAAACAGCTGATGTGTTGTGCATTGAAGTCCACAAGCAAAGTGAACAGGTGAGAGGAGGAGAGTGCATTGATGCCAGAAGGAATTATAGCTAACATTACCATGCGGCTACTATGAAAGTGGACTGTGTTCGCGTGTCATCAGGGTTGTATACATTTAGCCGATTTCTTAAAATAAATGGAACGAAATGGGACTAATGTTGGACTAATGATTACACTCTAGATCACCTAGATGCAGGCAATTTGAGTATCATGTAGTAGCCTAAACGTAGGGATGCTACATTGAACTGGGGGTGAATGGAATATGAATGACAGTCATCCAATATGCTGTAATAGAAATAAGGCCATGTTCATAAAAAAAATAATCTTCATCTTCAATGGCACCAACCGCCACTGTAATTATATGCATGATACACACACAAACACACACTCTCCTTCCAGACTCATATTAAGCATCTCCAATCCACAATTAAATCTAGAATCGGCTTCCTATTTTGCAACAAAGCATCGGTCAATCATGCTGCCAAACATACCCTCGTAAAACTGACTATACTGCTGATCCTTGACTTCAGCGATGTCATTTACAAAATAGCCTCCAACACTCTACTCAGCAATTTGGAGGCAGTCTATCACAGTGCCATCCGTTTTGTCACCAAAGCCCCATATACTACCCACCACTGTGACCTGTATGCTCTCGTTGGCTGGCCATCGCTTCATATTCGTCGCCAAACCCACTGGCTCCAGGTCATCTATAAGTCTCTGCTAGGTAAAGCCCTGCCTTATCTCAGCTCACTGGTCACCATAGCAGCACCCACTCGTAGCACGCACTCCAGCAGGTATATTTCACTGGTCACCATAGCAGCACGCACTCCAGCAGGTATATTTCACTGGTCACCATAGCAGCACGCACTCCAGCAGGTATATTTCACTGGTCACCATAGCAGCACGCACTCCAGCAGGTATATTTCACTGGTCACCATAGCAGCACGCACTCCAGCAGGTATATTTCACTGGTCACCATAGCAGCACGCACTCCAGCAGGTATATTTCACTGGTCACCATAGCAGCACGCACTCCAGCAGGTATATTTCACTGGTCACCATAGCAGCACGCGCTCCAGCAGGTATATTTCACTGGTCACCCCCAAAGCCAACACTTCCTATGGCCGCCTTTCCTTCCAGTTCTCTGCTGCCAATGACTGGAACGAACTGCAAAAATCACTGAAGCTGGAGACTCATATCTCCCTCACTAGCTTTAAACACTAGCTGTTAGAGCAGCTCACTGCACCTGTACATAGTCCATCTGTAAATAGCCCATCCAACTACCTCATCCCCAGACTGTTTTTTATTTTGCTCCTTTGCACCCCAGTATATCTACTTGCAAACTCATCTTCTGCACATCTATCACTCCAATGTTTAATTGCTAAATTGTAATTATTTCACCACTATGGCCTATTTATTGCCTTACCTCCCTTATCTTACCTCATTTGCTCACACTGTATATATACTTTTTTTCTATTGTGTTATTGACTGTACGTTTGTTTATTCCATGTGTAACTCTGTGTTGTTATTTGTGTCGAACTGCTTTGCTTTATCTTGGCCAGGTCGCAGTTGTAGATGAGAACTTTTTCTGAACTGGTCTACCTGGTTAAATAAAGGTGAAATAAATAAATAAATAAAACACACACACAGAAGTTTATTTTTAGTATCCTTGTGGAGACCAAACAATTGATTGAAAATCCTACTTTCCCTAACTCCTAACCATGAACCTTCTTCGTGATCGGTGTCCCTTCCATGGGACGGTTGAGCTAACGTAGGCTAATGCAATCAGCTTGAGATTGTAAGTAAGAAGAACGTTTCCCAGGACATAGACATATCTGATATTGGCAGAAAGCTTAAATTATTGTTAATCTGACTGCACTGTCCAATTTACAGTAGCTATTACAGTGAAAGAATACCATGTTATTGTTTGAGGAGAGTGGACAATGTTGAACATAAAAATGTATTAATTAATAAACAAATTAGGCATATTTGGGTGGTCTTGATACAACATTTTGAACAGAAATTCAATGGTTCATTGAATCAGTCTAAAACTTAGCACATACACTGCTGCCATCTAGTGGCCAAAATGTATGGAAGCATTCATGGAATAATACACTATGGCCTTTCTCTTGCATTTCAAAGATGATGATACAAAACAAAATACAAAATAATGGTTGTTTTTTTCTATGTATTATCTTTTACCAGATCTAATGTGTTATATTCTCCAACATTCCTTTCACATTTCCATAAACTTCAAAGTGTTTCCTTCCAAATGGTACCAAGAATATGCATATCCTTGCTCCAGGTCCTGAGCTAGAGGCAGTTAGATGTGGGTATGTCATTTTAGGCAAAATTAACCCTTAACCTAACTCTAACTCTAACCATAAACCTAACCCTATGCCTTAAGCTAACTCTAACCTTAAACCTAACCCTAACCCTAACCTTAACCTAACTCTAACCTTAAACCGAACCCTAAGCCTTAACCTAACTCTAACCTTAAACCTAACCCTATGCCTTAACCTAACTCTAACCTTAAACCTAACCCTAACCCTAACCTTAACCTAACTCTAACCTTAAACCTAACCCTAACCTTAACCTAACTCTAACCATAAACCTAAACCCGAGAGGCTGGGTTCCTCTGGTTGAAGAGGCTGGGTTCCTCTGGTTGAAGAGGCTGGGTTCATCAGGTTGAAGAGGCTGGGTTCCTCTAGTTGAAGAGGCTTGGTTCATCAGGTTGAAGAGGCTGGGTTCCTCTGGTTGAAGAGGCTGGGTTCCTCTAGTTGAAGAGGCTTGGTTCATCAGGTTGACGAGGCTGGGTTCCTCTGGTTGAAGGGGCTGTGTTCATCAGGATGAAGAGGCTGGGTTCCTCAGGTTGATGAGGCTGGGTTCATCAGGATGAAGAGGCTGGGTTCCTCAGGTTGAAGAGGCTGGGTTCATCAGGTTGAAGAGGCTGGGTTCATCAGGTTGAAGAGGCTGGGTTCCTCTGGTTGAAGAGGCTGTGTTCATCAGGATGAAGAGGCTGGGTTCCTCAGGTTGATGAGGCTGGGTTCATCAGGATGAAGAGGCTGGGTTCCTCAGGTTGAAGAGGCTGGGTTCATCTGGTTGAAGAGGCTGGGTTCCTCTGGTTGAAGAGGCTGGGGTCCTCTGGTTGAAGAGGCTGTGTTCATCAGGATGAAGAGGCTGGGTTCCTCAGGTTGAAGAGGCTGGGTTCATCAGGTTGAAGAGGCTGGGTTCCTCAGGTTGAAGAGGCTGGGTTCCTCTGGTTGAAGAGGCTGGGTTCCTCTGGTTGAAGAGGCTGGGTTCATCAGGTTGAAGAGGCTGGGTTCATCAGGTTGAAGAGGCTGGGTTCCTCTGGTTGAAGAGGCTGGGTTCATCAGGTTGAAGAGGCTGGGTTCCTCAGGTTGAAGAGGCTGGGTTCCTCTGGTTGAAGAGGCTGGGTTCCTCTGGTTGAAGAGGCTGGGTTCATCAGGTTGAAGAGGCTGGGTTCATCAGGTTGAAGAGGCTGGGTTCATCAGGTTGAAGAGGCTGGGTTCATCAGGTTAAAGAGGCTGGGTTCATCAGGTTGAAGAGGCTGGGTTCCTCAGGTTGAAGAGGCTGGGTTCATCAGGTTGAAGAGGCTGGGTTCCTCTGGTTGAAGAGGCTGGGTTCCTCTGGTTGATGAGGCTGGGTTCCTCTGGTTAAAGAGGCTGGGTTCATCTGGTTGAAGAGGCTGGGTTCCTCTGGTTGAAGAGGCTGGGTTCCTCTGGTTGATGAAGCTGGGTTCATCAGGTTGAAGAGGCTGGGTTCCTCTGGTTGAAGAGGCTGGGTTCCTCTGGTTGAAGAGGCTGGGTTCCTCTGGTTGAAGAGGCTGGGTTCATCAGGTTGATGAGGCTGGGTTCATCAGGTTGATGAGGCTGGGTTCATCAGGTTGAAGAGGCTGGGTTCCTCAGGTTGATGAGGCTGGGTTCCTCTGGTTGAAGAGGCTGGGTTCCTCAGGTTGATGAGGCTGGGTTCCTCTGGTTGAAGAGGCTGGGTTCCTCTGGTTGAAGAGGCTGGGTTCATCAGGTTGAAGAGGCTGGGTTCCTCTGGTTGAAGAGGCTGGGTTCCTCTGGTTGGAGAGGCTGGGTTCCTCTGGTTGATGAGGCTGGGTTCATCAGGTTGAAGAGGCTGGGTTCCTCTGGTTGAAGAGGCTGGGTTCCTCTGGTTGAAGAGGCTGAGTTCCTCTGGTTGAAGAGGCTGGGTTTCTCAGGTTGATGAGGCTGGGTTAATCAAGTTGATAATATTATGTGTCTTCATTCTGCAGTACAGTATACCCAAATTAACAGCCAATAATCAAATCAAATCAAAGTGTATTTGTCACGTGCGCTGAATACAACAGGTGTGGTAGACCTCACAGTGAAATGCTGAATACAACAGGTGTAGTAGACCTCACAGTGAAATGCTGAATACAACAGGTGTAGTAGACCTTACAGTGAAATGCTGAATACAACAGGTGTAGTAGACCTCACAGTGAAATGCTGAATACAACAGGTGTAGTAGACCTCACAGTGAAATGCTGAATACAACAGGTGTAGTAGACCTCACAGTGAAATGCTATATACAACAGGTGTAGTAGACCTTACAGTGAAATGCTGAATACAACAGGTGTAGTAGACCTCACAGTGAAATGCTGAATACAACAGGTGTAGTAGACCTCACAGTGAAATGCTAAATACAACAGGTGTAGGTAGACCTTACAGTGAAATGCTGAATACAACAGGTGTAGTAGACCTCACAGTGAAATGCTGAATACAACAGGTGTAGTAGACCTTACAGTGAAATGCTGAATACAACAGGTGTAGTAGACCTCACAGTGAAATGCTGAATACAACAGGTGTAGTAGAGATCACAGTGAAATGCTGAATACAACAGGTGTAGTAGACCTCACAGTGAAATGCTTACTTACAGGCTCTAACCAATAGTGCAAAAAAGGTATTAGGTGAACAATAGGTAAGTAAAGAAATAAAACAACAGTTAAAAGACAGGCTATATACAATAGCGAGTCTACATACAATAGCGAGTCTACATACAATAGCGAGTCTACATACAATAGCGAGTCTACATACAGACTTCGGTTAGTCAGGCTGATTGAGGTAGTATGTACATGTAGATATGGTTAAAGTGACTATGTATATATGATGAATAGAGAGTAGCAGTAGACAGTCTATATACAGTAGCGAGGCTACAAACAGACACCAGTTAGTCAGGCTGATTGAGGTAGTATGTACATGTAGATATGGTTAAAGTGACTATGTATATATGATGAATAGAGAGTAGCAGTAGACAGTCTATATACAGTAGTGAGGCTATAAAAGTAGAGAGGCTACATACAGACACCGGTTAGTCAGGCTGATTGAGGTAGTATGTACATGTAGATATGGTTAAAGTGACTATGCATATATGATGAACAGAGAGTAGCAGTAGCGTAAAAATAGACTGAGTCTGGGATTCAATCCAATGTGTAGACAAACACATTTCACTGTCGACAATGCGCCTCGTCTGCTACTCGTCTTGGATTCAATCACTAGTCAGTAGTAGTAGTAGTAGGTTTCTGTAATCATTGGGTATCTTTATGCTGCAATCAATTACATGTTAATTAAATGAACAGTCATGGACAAAACTGTTTACATTTTTTATTCCAAAAACTTCAAAATAAGTTTCCAGTTCAAGAAAGTAGAATAATCTTAGACACATATACAGAAGGGTAAAATGTTTTATATCGCAGACAAGCCATGGTGGGTCTCATGTGGACAGTATGTATGGAAACTTGTATGTTTATATAATATTTTTGACATTTACAAAAAGCTTTGTTTCTGTTTTTATCTGTGTATACACATATGTATACAATATAAACACATATATATATATATATATAGAGTGAGAGAGAGAGGGAGATTTTTTTTTGTATATTCCCCACTAGAATTTGTACTACAATAACAAAGAAAACACATTTACACATATGTCAACCCATTTCTCCTCTTTTCATATTACAAATGTATTTCCATAAAAATATATCTCTGTACAAAAAAAAACAGTTTTATGTTTGTTCTTTAACTTTATACTTCAGAGGCTGTTCAGCTGTCCAGTTTTTCTCTTGACATTTTCTGTTTAAGTCCATGTTTGTACACTCCTTTGTTTCTCTCAAAACCATTTGTTCACCAGCATAAAACCTCTGTCCTGCACGTCTTATCTGTCTTGCTAGACAATATGAGACATAAGCAGATGCTTAAGGGCCCGAGGCCGGTAGGGGGCCCCCAACCAAGAGGGGCTCCAATAACATGTTCTGCCTGCGAGGTGCGGGAGGGGCCAGTCCTGTCCGTCCTCCTCTACCGGTGGTTGATGGGGGCTCTACTGGTAGCTGCTCCTGCAGACAGTCATTGTCCTCTACCGGTGGTTGATGAGGGCTCTACTGGTAGCTGCTCCTGCAGACAGTCATTGTTCTACTGATATGAGTACGCTGTGTGTTTCACAAGGTCTCTGGAAAACAAAAAAAGGGGCCCAACTATGTTGACATCAGCCCCTATATGATCTGTTACAGGGAATGTGGCTTACACAGGACAGGAACTCATCTGAACCTCTCATATGTCAAATTCGTTAAATATTTAATTCAAATAAAGTGGATATTCATTTCTTACACAAGGGGGGGGGGGGGGGGGGGGGGAATAAACAAAGAATTTCAGAGTGTGGGGAATTCAACGTGAGTTACAGACAAAAACAAAAAGAGAAAATATATTCAATAATGTTCCAAGCTCTCAAAAATCTTATTAGAATTTATCGATCACCTTGCATCGAAATCATCACACATTATATCTCACCAGAGTCGAACACCCCTCTGTCTACTGTAGGCTTGAGACCACTGGATATGTTGATATGGGAGGAGCACAGTAAACCACTGGATATGTTGATATGGGAGGAGCACAGTAAACCACTGGATATGTTGATATGGGAGGAGCACAGTAAACCACTGGATATGTTGATATGGGAGGAGCACAGTAAACCACTGGATATGTTGATATGGGAGGAGCACAGTAAACCACTGGATATGTTGATATGGAGGAGCACAGTAAACCACTGGATATGTTGATATGGGAGGAGCACAGTAAACCACTGGATATGTTGATATGGGAGGAGCACAGTAAACCACTGGATATGTTGATATGGGAGGAGCACAGTAAACCACTGGATATGTTGATATGGGAGGAGCACAGTAAACCACTGGATATGTTGATATGGGAGGAGCACAGTAAACCACTGGATATGTTGATATGGGAGGAGCACAGTAAACCACTGGATATGTTGATATGGTGGAGCACAGTAAACCACTGGATATGTTGATATGGGAGGAGCACAGTAAACCACTGGATATGTTGATATGGGAGGAGCACAGTAAACCACTGGATATGTTGATATGGGAGGAGCACAGTAAACCACTGGATATGTTGATATGGGAGGAGCACAGTAAACCACTGGATATGTTGATATGGGAGGAGCACAGTAAACCACTGGATATGTTGATATGGGGGGAGCCCAGTAAACCACTGGATATGTTGATATGGGGGGGAGCACAGTAAACCACTGGATATGTTGATATGGGGGGAGCACAGTAAACCACTGGATATGTTGATATGGGAGGAGCACAGTAAACCCCTAGATATGTTGATATGGGAGGAGTAGAGTAAACCACTGGATATGTTGATATGGGGGGAGCACAGTAAACCACTGGATATGTTGATATGGGAGGAGCACAGTAAACCACTGGATATGTTGATATGGGGGGAGCACAGTAAACCACTGGATATGTTGATATGGGAGGAGCACAGTAAACCACTGGATATGTTGATATGGGAGGAGCACAGTAAACCACTGGATATGTTGATATGGGAGGAGCACAGTAAACCACTGGATATGTTGATATGGGAGGAGCACAGTAAACCACTGGATATGTTGATATGGGGGGAGCACAGTAAACCACTGGATATGTTGATATGGGAGGAGCACAGTAAACCACTGGATATGTTGATATGGGGGGAGCACAGTAAACCACTGGATATGTTGATATGGGAGGAGCACAGTAAACCACTGGATATGTTGATATGGGAGGAGCACAGTAAACCACTGGATATGTTGATATGGGAGGAGCACAGTAAACCACTGGATATGTTGATATGGGAGGAGCACAGTAAACCACTGGATATGTTGATATGGGGGGAGCACAGTAAACCACTGGATATGTTGATATGGGAGGAGCACAGTAAACCACTGGATATGTTGATATGGGGGGAGCACAGTAAACCACTGGATATGTTGATATGGGAGGAGCACAGTAAACCACTGGATATGTTGATATGGGAGGAGCACAGTAAACCACTGGATATGTTGATATGGGAGGAGTAGAGTAAACCACTGGATATGTTGATATGGGGGGAGCACAGTAAACCCCTGGATATGTTGATATGGGGGGAGCACAGTAAACCACTGGATATGTTGATATGGGGGGAGCAGAGTAAACCACTGGATATGTTGATATGGGAGGAGCACAGTAAACCACTGGATATGTTGATATGGGAGGAGCAGAGTAAACCACTGGATATGTTGATATGGGAGGAGCACAGTAAACCACTGGATATGTTGATATGGGAGGAGCACAGTAAACCACTGGATATGTTGATATGGGGGGAGCAGAGTAAACCACTGGATATGTTGATATGGGAGGAGCACAGTAAACCACTGGATATGTTGATATGGGAGGGGCAGAGTAAACCACTGGATATGTTGATATGGGAGGAGCACAGTAAACCACTGGATATGTTGATATGGGAGGAGTACAGTAAACCACTGGATATGTTGATATGGGAGGAGTAAACCACTGGATATGTTGATATGGGAGGAGTAAACCACTGGATATGTTGATATGGGAGGAGTAAACCACTGGATATGTTGATATGGGAGGAGCACAGTAAACCACTGGATATGTTGATATGGGAGGAGCACAGTAAACCACTGGATATGTTGATATGGGAGGAGCAGAGTAAACCACTGGATATATTGATATGGGAGGAGCACAGTAAACCACTGGATATGTTGATATGGGGGGAGCACAGTAAACCACTGGATATGTTGATATGGGGGGAGCACAGTAAACCACTGGATATGTTGATATGGGAGGAGCAGAGTAAACCACTGGATATGTTGATATGGGAGGAGTACAGTAAACCACTGGATATGTTGATATGGGAGGAGTACAGTAAACCACTGGATATGTTGATATGGGAGGAGTAAACCACTGGATATGTTGATATGGGAGGAGTAAACCACTGGATATGTTGATATGGGGGGAGTAAACTACTGGATATGTTGATATGGAGGAGCACAGTAAACCACTGGATATGTTGATATGGGAGGAGCACAGTAAACCACTGGATATGTTGATATGGGAGGGGCAGAGTAAACCACTGGATATGTTGATATGGGAGGAGCACAGTAAACCACTGGATATGTTGATATGGAGGAGCACAGTAAACCACTGGATATGTTGATATGGGAGGAGCACAGTAAACCACTGGATATGTTGATATGGGAGGAGCACAGTAAACCACTGGATATGTTGATATGGGAGGAGTACAGTAAACCACTGGATATGTTGATATGGGAGGAGTAAACCACTGGATATGTTGATATGGGAGGAGTAAACCACTGGATATGTTGATATGGGGGGAGTAAACCACTGGATATGTTGATATGGAGGAGCACAGTAAACCACTGGATATGTTGATATGGGAGGAGCACAGTAAACCACTGGATATGTTGATATGGGAGGGGCAGAGTAAACCACTGGATATGTTGATATGGGAGGAGCACAGTAAACCACTGGATATGTTGATATGGGAGGAGCACAGTAAACCACTGGATATGTTGATATGGGAGGAGCACAGTAAACCACTGGATATGTTGATATGGGAGGAGCAGAGTAAACCACTGGATATGTTGATATGGAGGAGCACAGTAAACCACTGGATATGTTGATATGGGAGGAGCACAGTAATCCACTGGATATGTTGATATGGGGGGAGCAGAGTAAACCACTGGATATGTTGATATGGAGGAGCACAGTAAACCACTGGATATGTTGATATGGGAGGAGCACAGTAAACCACTGGATATGTAGATATGGGAGTAGAAGGCTCCTCTGTTATCTCTCTCTATCGTCTCTACTATTACCTCGCTCCTCCTCTCCCCCCTATTTCGGTCACCTTTAATCTCACTCTGAACAAAATGTTTTATTTAACTTTTTTGTGAAACTTTTTCGACCAGCAGCACAGCTGAGACTAAAATGGAGACCTTGCAAGTCAAAAATGATGAAGAGTGAACTCTTCTAGCCTCCAATACGTCATTTTTATATCATATTACCTATATCCATCTTCACAGAAACTCTCCAGTTGAAATAACTAATAGAGTAGAAGGCTGATATAACATATATAAACTGTATAACATATATATAACTGGATATATAACTGGATATATATCTGTATTATCAGGTGAATGTGGGTCGTATTCTATCTTTGGTTGAATAAAAACACCTTCCTGTGGATTTCTGCTCATAAAAACAATATACTGTTGGTCACCCAAGTAGCTGTTCTCTAGTTAACACACACACACACACACACACACACACACACACACACACACACACACACACACACACACACACACACACACACACACACACACACACACACACACACACACACACACACACACACACACACACACACAGATAATGAGTACACAGCTCGTCTAGCAGGAGACTGAGAGACAGCAAGGAGCCTAACGAGCCTGCAGGATCAAAAACTAATAGAGCTCAGTCTGTAGGTGTGTGAGTGTGTATTTCTGTGTCTCTCTCGGGCTCAATGAGACACAAAGGCTCAACTCAAACTCACAGAAGGGAACACCAGAGGGTTCTATATTCTCTCCCGTCGCTCGGCTTGCTTGGCAGTGGGTCGTTAGTGTCTGAAAGCCGTTCTGACGCTCAACGCTGCTATAAAAAGACAAAAGGTGTAACGAAGTTTTGGAATCCTCCTCTCCTCTCTTCCTCTCCTCCCCTCCTCTCCTCCCCTCCTTTCCTCCTCTCCTCCCCTCCTCTGCTAATATAAATATAGAGGCCACCTGTGCTGCTGGTTTATATCAGTTTCAGGTGGGTCACTGGAATCAGGTGGGTCATGGCAAAGCACTGGAATCAGGTGGGTCATGGCAAAGCACTGGAATCAGGTGGGTCATGGCAAAGCACTGGAATCAGGTGGGTCATGGCAAAGCACTGGAATCAGGTGGGTCATGGCAAAGCGCTGGAATCAGGTGGGTCATGGCAAAGCACTGGAATCAGGTAGGTCATGGCAAAGCACTGGAATCAGGTGGGTCATGGCAAATCACTGGAATCAGATGGGCCATGGCAAATCACTGGAATCAGATGGGCTATAGCAAAGCACTGGAATCATGTGGATCATGGCAAAGCACTGAAATCAGGTGGACTATAGCAAAGCACTGGAATCAGGTGGGTCATGGCAAAGCACTGGAATGAGGTGGGTCATGGCAAAGCACTGGAATGAGGTGGGTCATGGCAAAGCACTTGAATCAGGTGGGTCATGGCAAAGCACTGTAATCAGGTGGGTCATGGCAAAGCACTGGATACAGGTGGGTCATGGAACATCACTGGAATCAGGTGGGTCACGGCAAATCACTGTATTCAGGTGGGCCATGGCAAATCACTGGAATCAGGTGGGCTATGACAAAGCACAGGAATCAGGTGGGTCATGGCAAAGCACTGGAATCAGGTAGGCCATGGCAAAGCACTGGAATGAGGTGGGTCATGGCAAAGCACTGGAATCAGGTGAGCTATAGCAAAGTACTGGAATCAGGTGGGTCATGGCAAATCACTGGAATCAGGTGGGTCATGGAACATCACTGGAATCAGGTGGGTCATGGCAAAGCACTGGAATCAGGTGGGTCATGGCAAAGCACTGGAATCAGGTGGGTCATGGAAAATCACTGGAATCAGGTGGGTCATGTCAAATCACTGGAATCAGGTGGGTCATGGCAAAGCACTGGAATCAGGTGGGTCATGGCAAAGCACTGGAATCAGGTGGGTCATGGCAAAGCACTGGAATCAGGTGGGTCATGGCAAAGCACTGGAATCAGTTGGGTCATGGAACATCGCTGGAATCAGGTGGGTCACGGCAAAGCACTGAAATCAGGTGGGCTATAGCAAAGCACTGGAATCAGGTGGGCTATAGAAAAGCACTGGAATCAGCTGAAAGTGCTTATTACCAATCTCAAATCGATAACAACAGAGGAGCCTTGTAAGCAATCTCAAGTAGTGGAGCCCAGAAATGGTTTTGGTTTTAACCCAAAAATAGACTGTATTTCATTTCAAAACCCGCAGAGAGCCCTTATGGGTAGGATTGTCTAGATAGAAGGGCTAGACACGCAGGCCTACTTTGTAATATCTCAGTGCTGTCTGTGACGTAAACTGTCGGTGACTCAAAGACAATTATCTAAACATAGAACAAATCAGCCTACACCGAAGCTTCCTCCAGAGAGATGTCAGTCTGTCAAATCAGCCTAGACCTAAACCTTCTCCAGAGAGATGGCAGTCTGTCAAATCAGCCTAGACCTAAACCTTCTCCAGGGAGACGGCAGTCTGTCAAATCAGCCTAGACCTAAACCTTCTCCAGAGAGACGTCAGTCTGTCAAATCAGCCTAGACCTAAACCTTCTCCAGAGAGATGGCAGTCTGTCAAATCAGCCTAGACCTAAACCTTCTCCAGAGAGATGGCAGTCTGTCAAATCAGCCTAGACCTAAACCTTCTCCAGAGAGACGGCAGTCTGTCAAATCAGACTAGACCTAAACCTTCTCCAGAGAGATGGCAGTCTGTCAAATCAGCCTAGACCTAAACCTTCTCCAGAGAGATGGCAGTCTGTCAAATCAACCGAGACCTAAACCTTCTCCAGAGAGATGGCAGTCTGTCAAATCAGCCTAGACCTAAACCTTCTCCAGAGAGATGGCAGTCTGACAAATCAGCCTAGACCGAACCTTCTCCAGAGAGATGGCAGTCTGTCAAATCAGCCTAGACCTAAACCTTCTCCAGAGAGATGGCAGTCTGTCAAATCAGCCGAGACCTAAACCTTCTCCAGAGAGATGGCAGTCTGTCAAATCAGCCTAGACCTAAACCTTCTCCAGAGAGATGGCAGTCTGTCAAATCAACCGAGACCTAAACCTTCTCCAGAGAGATGGCAGTCTGTCAAATCAGCCTAGACCTAAACCTTCTCCAGAGAGATGGCAGTCTGACAAATCAGCCTAGACCGAACCTTCTCCAGAGAGATGGCAGTCTGTCAAATCAGCCTAGACCTAAACCTTCTCCAGAGAGATGGCAGTCTGTCAAATCAGCCGAGACCTAAACCTTCTCCAGAGAGATGGCAGTCTGTCAAATCAGCCTAGACCTAAACCTTCTCCAGAGAGATGTCAGTCTGTCAAATCAACCGAGACCTAAACCTTCTCCAGAGAGATGGCAGTCTGTCAAATCAGCCTAGACCTAAACCTTCTCCAGAGAGATGGCAGTCTGTCAAATCAGCCTAGACCTAAACCTTCTCCAGAGAGATGGCAGTCTGTCAAATCAGCCGAGACCTAAACCTTCTCCAGAGAGACGGCAGTCTGTCAAATCAGCCTAGACCTAAACCTTCTCCAGAGAGATGGCAGTCTGTCAAATCAGCCTAGACCTAAACCTTCTCCAGAGAGATGTCAGTCTGTCAAATCAGACATAGACCTAAACCTTCTCCAGAGAGATGGCAGTCTGTCAAATCAGCCGAGACCTAAACCTTCTCCAGAGAGATGGCAGTCTGTCAAATCAGCCTAGACCTAAACCTTCTCCAGAGAGATTTCAGTCTGTCAAATCAGCCTAGACCTAAACCTTCTCCAGAGAGACGGCAGTCTGTCAAATCAGCCTAGACCTAAACCTTCTCCAGAGAGATGGCAGTCTGTCAAATCAGCCGAGACCTAAACCTTCTCCAGAGAGATGGCAGTCTGTCAAATCAGCCTAGACCTAAACCTTCTCCAGAGAGATTTCAGTCTGTCAAATCAGCCTAGACCTAAACCTTCTCCAGAGAGATGGCAGTCTGTCAAATCAGCCTAGACCTAAACCTTCTCCAGAGAGATGGCAGTCTGTCACATCAGCCGAGAGCTAAACCTTCTCCAGAGAGATGGCAGTCTGTCAAATCAGCCTAGACCTAAACCTTCTCCAGAGAGATGGCAGTCTGTCAAATCAGCCTAGACCTAAACCTTCTCCAGAGAGATGGCAGTCTGTCAAATCAGCCGAGACCTAAACCTTCTCCAGAGAGATGGCAGTCTGTCAAATCAGCCTAGACCTAAACCTTCTCCAGAGAGACGGCAGTCTGTCAAATCAACCGAGACCGAACCTTCTCCAGAGAGACGGCAGTCTGTCAAATCAGCCTAGACCGAAGCTTCCTCCAGAGAGATGGCAGTCTGTCAAATCAGCCTAGACCTAAACCTTCTCCAGAGAGATGGCAGTCTGTCAAATCAACCGAGACCTAAACCTTCTCCAGAGAGATGGCAGTCTGTCAAATCAGCCGAGACCTAAACCTTCTCCAGAGAGATGTCAGTCTGTCAAATCAGCCGAGACCTAAACCTTCTCCAGAGAGATGGCAGTCTGTCAAATCAGCCTAGACCTAAACCTTCTCCAGAGAGATGGCAGTCTGTCAAATCAACCGAGACCTAAACCTTCTCCAGAGAGATGGCAGTCTGTCAAATCAGCCTAGACCTAAACCTTCTCCAGAGAGATGGCAGTCTGTCAAATCAGCCTAGACCTAACCCTTCTCCAGAGAGATGGCTATCTGTCAAATCAGCCGAGACCTAAACCTTCTCCAGAGAGACGGCAGTCTGTCAAATCAGCCTAGACCTAAACCTTCTCCAGAGAGATGGCAGTCTGTCAAATCAGCCTAGACCTAAACCTTCTCCAGAGAGATGGCAGTCTGTCAAATCAGCCGAGACCTAAACCTTCTCCAGAGAGATGGGAGTCTGTCAAATCAGCCTAGACCTAAACCTTCTCCAGAGAGACGGCGGTCTGTCAAATCAACCGAGACCTAAACCTTCTCCAGAGAGATGGCAGTCTGTCAAATCAGCCTAGACCGAAGCTTCCTCCAGAGAGATGGCAGTCTGTCAAATCAGCCGAGACCTAAACCTTCTCCAGAGAGATGGCAGTCTGTCAAATCAACTGAGACCTATACCTTCTCCAGAGAGATGGCAGTCTGTCAAATCAGCCGAGACCTAAACCTTCTCCAGAGAGATGGCAGTCTGTCAAATCAATCGAGACCTAAACCTTCTCCAGAGAGATGGCAGTCTGTCAAATCAGCCTAGATCTAAACCTTCTCCAGAGAGATGGCAGTCTGTCAAATCAGCCTAGACCTAAACCTTCTCCAGAGAGATGGCAGTCTGTCCCTCCATATTAGGTCATCTTATCTGCTGGTATGTTAAACCTGAGGCAACGAGCCATGATGTGAATACTAAATATGGGCTGTATGTTGCCATGGGAAAGGTGTGTCTGTGTGTGTGTTTTTGGGTTCATGTGTTTGTGCGTGCATGCATTTGTGTGTGTGTGTGTGTGTGTGTGTGTGTGTGTGTGTGTGTGTGTGTGTGTGTGTGTGTGTGTGTGTGTGTGTGTGTGTGTGTGTGTGTGTGTGTTTGTTGCAGTGTATAGGGGTCTCAGATAATTGTTTATGAGGAGATACCAAATGGAAGATGCTGATACAATCTACTCCTCTCTTACACCACTTTGGGTGATTGACAATGAAAGGACAGGAAACAGCAGCAGCACGGCTACAGGAAGTAAACGCCAATATATTGAAGATAATGTGACTACACCATCGTTGCTCAGCCCATGAAATCACTAGACAAAATTCAATCTTTTCCGTTTCCATCAACTCACAATAAGGAACGGGACAGTATTCACACTGCAGAGATAAACTACCGATTTAAAAAAGTAATACAATTGGTAAAAGCAATTACGAAGTCAGGGTGGAACCAGATTGGCAGAACAATAAACTGATTGGTTTCAAAGGATTACCATTTTTATTTTTTTATTTTTTTTTCTCTAAACTGAATAATATAGGTGATTTTTTAAATCTTAATCGGAAAACAAATGTTATCGATGTGGCTGATTTAGGCTGTTACCGTTGCTTGGCTGTACCTGACTGGAATGTAAAGTTCCTATCTGTCTCATCAATTCTGGGTGACTTAGATCAAGACCTGTGTGGGTGGCGCAGTGGTCTAGGGCACTGCATCGCAGTGCTAGCTGCGCCACCAGAGTCTCTGGGTTCGCGCCCAGGCTCTGTCGCAGCCGGCCGCAACCGGGAGGTCCGTGGGGCGACGCACAATTGGCATAGCGTCGTCCGGGTTAGGGAGGGTTTGGCTGGTAGGGATATCCTTGTCTCAGTATGTAAAATGTAATAAAATGTATGCACTCTACTGTAAGTCGCTCTGGATAAGAGCGTCTGCTAAATGACTAAAATGTAAATGTAATGTGTCTCCATCTAGGGTATCATGGGTAAACGAAGGGATGTCCAACAATATTCAGGGCTGATCAGTTCTACAATATGATAGTAAAATTCATAAGTAAAGGGATACAGATCTTGGTCTCAATCTAGCTTCTAAATCTCACATCATAATAGCTCAATCCCCGTGGTTAATGATGGCTCAATCCCGTGGTTAATGATGGCTCAATCCCGTGGTTAATGATGGCTCAATCCCGTGGTTAATGATGGCTGGATGATATGAATACTTGATGAGTTGGATGAAATGGAAGAAAATTGTATGTAATGATCACAATATGCCACAGTTGTAACTCAAGCAGCATTTGCTCCCTCCGAAACGTCCACAGTGGCTACTTCTACAGGATAAAGGAGAGGACAAACTGTACAGAGAGCTTTTTTAAAGCGGAGCCTCGTTTCCCAGAGCCTTCCTAGCGTTAAAAATCATCGTTAGAACCTGACGATGTATTTTAAGTAGCCAAGGTGTTTCCCCAGAGCCTTTCGTTAGTAACGCGTCCCCCGTTTAAAAAAAAAAGTGGAACATCTACGAGTCATCCAGATGGTTCGTAAAGCAGCCAAAGTGCATCATGGTTAGATGCTTTTTTTTGCCTTTCCACTGTAGTTACAGAATATCTCCACATAGAATTATCCTAAACATAGAATTATCCTAAACATAGAATTATCCTAAACATAGAATTATCCTAAACATAGAATTATCCTAAACATAGAATTATCCTAAACATAGAATTATCCTAAACATAGAATTATCCTATACATAGAATTATCCTAAACATAGAATTATCCTAAACATAGAATTATCCTAAACATAGAATTATAATATTTATTCTGTGTGTCTGGGCAGAATTCAGATCAAAGTTCACTACATGATGTTTCAAATGTTTCCATTTTAATGTTTAATGATGTGCAACAACACGTGGTCGGTGATGTCATTTATCAGCCAATGGGGGTAAACATAATAACCCATAATACTTGCAGCCATAAGTGGTAAAGTCCTTTTTGTTTGAGGAGCTAATCCGTCGTCACAATTGTGGAATAATCCTAACGTGAACATATACGTTCTCTCTACGTCCTTGTTTGGGAAACACTTTTTAAAAAAGTTGTCTGGTAAATAACAAATGGATCTGGTTCGGATCCATCAGACAAATGGATCTGGTTCGGATCCATCAGACAAATGGATCTGGTTCGGATCCATCAGACAAATGGATCTGGTTCGGATCCATCAGACAAATGGATCTGGTTCGGATCCATCAGACAAATGGATCTGGTTCGGATCCATCAGACAAATGGATCTGGTTCGGATCCATTAGACAAATGGATCTGGTTCGGACATCATCATGAGGGCCGTACATTTAACATCCGACACCTGCAAACGCAAGTAGATTTTTTTGGGCATAATTGGCAGGTAAGATGTCTTTCTCACCAGCCACGTTGGCGGGTGGTCAGGACTCTACAGTGCAATCATTTAACTTGCATTTACAAATCAAAGTAAAGTTAAAAGTTAGTATGAGCCTCAATAGCTGCTTTCAAAATGTTTCTATCATTTTGTTTCATAGCAGATAGCGGACACAAAGAACTAGCTACATATCCTATAATATCTTACAATAATAATGCTAGAGCAATACAAATAACTATTATAATGATCCTATAACATCCTAAATGAATAATCCCAGAATAATAATAATAATAATAATCCTAGAATAACATAATAATCCAATAATATCATAGAATAATATATCCTATAATAATAATCCTATAATAATAAACCTATAATAATCCTATAATAAAAAACCTAGAATAATCATATACCAATAATAATCCTATAATAATCCTATAATAATAATAATAATAATAATCCTGTAATAATAATAAAAATATTCATATAATAATAATCCTATAATAATAATAAAAATATTCATATAATAATAATCCTATAATAATAATAATCGTGTAATAATCATATAATAATAATACTCATATAATAATAATAATACTCCTATAATAATAATAATCATATAATAATAATAATAATAATAATAATAATGATCATATAATAATAATCATATAATAATAATCCTATAATTATAATAACAATAATAATGATCATATAATAATCCTAATAATAATCCTATAATAATAATAATAATAATAATCATATAATAATAATAATAATAATGATCCTATAATAATAATCCTATAATAATAATAATAATAATCCTATGATATCCTATAATGATAATCCTAGAATATTCTATACTAATAATCCTATAATAATTATTATAATAATCCTATAATAATAATACTCCTATAATATCTCACCTCAAACAACATTACATTTTAATTTTTTCAAAGGCTAAGTTGTTTTTAAATGTTTGAGTTTTCTTCAACTGCTAGCGAAGACACAATGGCTACTAATCAGATTCTCTACGTAACAGACAGGACTAGAGCTAGCAGCTTGAGTGCCCTGGTTGCCAGAGTAACCTCCTGCCCTTAAAGGAGGCAGCCGAACATTTTAATCTCAGCTGTGATATTTTGATTAAAAGACTCAGGTCACAAAAAAATGAAATAACATTGAGCAAAATACCACATCAATTCTTACTGCTGAGACATTTATTCTTTTAGAAACATTACAAAGCATGCTCAACCGGTTTCTTTTAGTTTTATAGTGAACAAATATTTTGGCTGGTAAAAAAATCAGAGTGGTTAAAAGTTAGTTTCAGGCCCTGATCGTAATGCTTAAATAATTTTGCAACTGGGAAACGAGGCCCTGATCTCTGGACAGGGTCTTCAAAGGGGACATACAGACACTATACCAATTTAACCACAGTCCCATATTCCATCTTCCTCCCTAGTGGGAATACATCTCACAGTGTCACTGGTCGGATAATCCTTCTTCTTCCTGACATCTTGACTCACATCACGAGATGTTATTCACTCTCACGCTCCAGTCACTCTCAACCCTCCCTTTCCTGTCACAGTCTTTTTCTGCTGATGTTTACGTCTGAAACATTGAAAAGTTAAGCAGGGGTGTCGTCTCCCCGTCTGTCCCCGCCTGCCGATATCCCAGCTGCTTGTCTTTGCCGAACCTTCCCTGATAATTGGGAGATTATGATGCGGGAGCCGGGGATCGGAGCGTAAACACTGTTTTACTATGATCTGCTTAATCATTTCCAATTGAAGCTAGACACGAGTAATTGCAAAGCCACCTTATACCCCTGCTGTCAAAGCTATGATGAGCCTTCAGCGACGTTCTCATGATGAGCCGAGGGAAAAAATAGAGCAATGTGATAACGTTTCAAGAGATGTTAGGAGCTTACTGAAGAGTACCTGTGGTGATGTGTGACAGGTTATGTCGTAACATCCAAGGGAAGGGAAAACCTTTGTCAAGCAGTGGATGGATTTGTTTCCTTAGTTGTATACAGATGAGTTGAGATTCTTGAAGAGGAGAGTAGACAAACAGAGCAGAAGGTGACTAGTCCAGATAGTGAGTGGGCCTAGACTCTAGCCTCCAGGTCCTAGCCTCCAGGTTCATTGACCATGTCCTAGCCTCCAGGTTCATTGACCATGTCCTAGCGTCCAGGTTCATTGATCATGTCCTAGCCTCCAGGTTCATTGACCATGTCCTAGCCTCCAGGTTCATTGATAATACAGATTGACCAGTTGAGTAGTCATTATTCTTGCTTCTATCAGCAAGCCTGGTGACTGGTGAGTCATTGCCAGTTCCTATACCGTCTCTGCAGGTCAGTCCTAGAGAGAGTGACGACCAGGAGGAGACTTTGCTGTTGCAGAAGAACACCGTGTGACATGACATCATCTGTTGGTCAATGCAGCATCGATGTTCTGTGCGACATGTTGCTTCGGTTCTGACACTGGAAAGAAAACACAGGTGGTTCCTAGCACCATGAGTCTCCATGGAAACACATCATGTGGCCCCTCGCTACATTGATGGATCCGACGCTTAATTTCTACCTTTCACTGACAGATCTAGGTTGACGTGAGCAAAGTGACTGGCCCACAGAGAGAACAGACTGTAACACAACCAGAGTCCTTTCAGAACATGTTTTTTGTTTTAGTATGTCCATGTAGAGTTGGTTCAGGGCCTTGAGAGGTGGTTTGAAGGTTACAAAACACTCTCTCATTATAGTAGCAGTCTGTCTGTCTGGTGTAGAAACCACTCTGTAATTATAGTAGGAGTCTGTCTGTCTGGTGTAGAAACCACTCTGTAATTACAGTAGGAGTCTGTCTGTCTGGTGTAGAAACCACTCTGTAATTACAGTAGCAGTCTGTCTGTCTGGTGTAGAAACCACTCTGTAATTACGGTAGTAGTCTGTCTGTCTGGTGTAGAAACCACTCTGTAATTATAGTAGTAGTCTGTCTGTCTGGTGTAGAAACATCTCTGTAATTACAGTAGGAATCTGTCTGGTGTAGAAACCACAATGTAATTACAGTAGCAGTCTGTCTGGTGTAGAAACCACTCTGTAATTACAGTAGAAGTCTGTCTGGTGTAGAAACCGCTCTGTAATTATAGTATAAGTCTGTCTGGTGTAGAAACCACTCTGTAATTACAGTAGGAGTCTGTCTGGTGTACAAACCACTCTGTGTTCTAGAGTCATCATCAGAGATATTATCCACAGTGAGCTGTGTTCTAGAGTCATCGTCAGAGCTGTTACCCATAGTGATCTGTGTTCTAGAGTCATCGTCAGAGCTGTTACCCATAGTGATCTGTGTTCTAGAGTCATCGTCAGAGCTGTTATCCATAGTGATCTGTGTTCTAGAGTCATCGTCAGAGCTGTTACCCATAGTGATCTGTGTTCTAGAGTCATCGTCAGAGCTGTTACCCACAGTGATCTGTGTTCTAGAGTCATCGTCAGAGCTGTTACCCATAGTGATCTGTGTTCTAGAGTCATCGTCAGAGCTGTTACTCATAGTGATCTGTGTTCTAGAGTCATCGTCAGAGCTGTTACTCATAGTGATCTGTGTTCTAGAGTCATCGTCAGAGATATTATCCACAGTGATCTGTGTTCTAGAGTCATCGTCAGAGATATTATCCATAGTGATCTGTGTTCCAGAGTCATCATCAAAGATATTATCCATAGTGATCTGTGTTCTAGAGTCATCGTCAGAGCTGTTACCCATAGTGATCTGTGTTCTAGAGTCATCATCAGAGATGTTATCCACAGTGATCTGTGTTCTAGAGTCATCATCAGAGATGTTATCCACAGTGATCTGTGTTCTAGAGTCATCGTCAGAGATATTATCCATAGTGATCTGTGGAATCTAGCACTACTTGTTCATAAAGGACTATGTTTGATTTATTGGTGTCAAAAAAACAAGAGGTATGCTTTGGATTGCTGATGTAGCCAAATGAACCTACACGCACGCACGCACGCACGCACGCACGCACGCACGCACGCACGCACGCACGCACGCACGCACGCACGCACGCACACACACTACATCCTCAATAATTGCTTTCCCAGCAGCCTTCCTGAGCTAACGCTTAACCTCTACTCCAGATATCGTGGCCTTAGCAAGCAGAATCTCCTCTTGATAAAACAGGAAGAGAGGAAAAAGCAATACTGATATTCGCATCCCACTTTAATCTCTCTGCAGCCACAGTGTGTCAACGCCTCAGAGGAAACTTCCGGAGTCCAGGAAGAAAATGGGGCCTAATTATTAAGTATTGGTCTGATATCCAAGAAAACAAGCAGTCCAGAGTGCCTTTCTCATGACGCATAGTTCCAGTTAGATCCAGTTAGGTCCAGTTAGGTCCAGTTAGGTCCAGTTAGGTCCAGTTAGATCCAGTTAGATCCAGTTAGGTCCATTTAGGTCCATTTAGATCCAGTTAGGTCCAGTTAGGTCCTGTTAGGTCCTGTTAGGTCCTGTTAGATCCCGTTAGATCCAGTTAGTTCCAGTTAGGTCCAGTTAGATCCAGTTAGGTCCAGTTAGATCCAGTTAGATCCAGTTAGATCCAGCTAGGTCCAGTTAGATCCAGTTAGATCCAGCTCTGTCCAGTTAGATCCAGTTAGATCCAGTTGGAAAAGGTCCTTGCCAGTTTTTGTTCGCTACACAGCAAGCTGTTTACACCGACTGGTTCTTCTCCTCTCAAAGCCACCTGTGTATCAGCTGCTACACGTCAATATCTCTGCTGAAAGTTGACCGTAAAAATTCCCTTTTGGGTTTTTGAAGAACAATACATAGACGTTCATCTAGGATCATTTCCACAGCGTAGTTCCACCTTTCTGCCCAGGCAGACAGTAACATATATTCCTCAGAGAATGAAAGTAACAAGGAGACCGGGAAAAGTCAACCACTCCGCTGTGGCCATCGTCAGTGGGTTCCCCTTGTCTGTTTTCATAAACATTATTTTCTTCTCTTTAAATGTCTCAAATGTATTGTAGTATAAAAGCATCTCCTTTCCCTCTGGCCAGTTAGATGAGGGTGTGGTCTCTCTTGTAAAAGGGGGCTCAGGCATGGGTGGGTCTCCTGCCTTCCTCTGCCTGCACGGTGGGTGATGGGAGACATGGCAGGAGGAAGAAGATGGAGAGAGAGAGAGAGAGAGAGAGAGACAGAGACAGAGAGAGAGACAGACAGAGAGAGAGAGAGACAGAGAGAGAGACAGAGACAGAGACAGAGACAGAGACAGAGACAGAGACAGAGACAGAGACAGAGAGACAAGGAATACATAGAGGAGGCAGGTAGGATGATAAAAGAGGAGGATGGTGAGAAAGTGGTGACGAGACATGAAGAGAAAAGATAAACATTGTTAGAGACGTGACACACGATCGTGTTGCTCTGCTTGCATTTATAAACCTTGAAACAGAATATATCAGTGACTTGACCATTGAACTTTGGGTGTGAATAAAATGTCTAGGAAACCTCCAGATAGAGAAGAAGACCAGTCACTATATAGGGAATAGGGCTCCATAGTGCTCTATAGGGCTCTGGTCTAATGTAGTGCACTATATAGGGAATAGGGCCCTGGTCTATAGTAGTCCACTATATAGGGAATAGGGCTCTGGTCTATAGTAGTACCACTATATAGGGAATAGGACTCTGGTCTATAGTAGTCCACTATATAGGGAATAGGGTTCCATAGGGCCCTATGATACTATTAGGGAATAGGGCTCTGGCCTGTAGATCTAGCTTGTAAATAATAGACCTGGACTATATTATAATAGACCTGGCCTGTATTATAATGGACCTGGCCTGTATTATAATAGACCTGGTTTGTATTATAATAGCCCTGTCCTGTATTATAATAGACCTGGCCTGTATTATAATATACCTGCCTAGTATTCTAATAGCCCTGTCCTGTATTAATAATAGACCTGGCTAGTATTATAATATACCTGGCCTGTAATATAATAGACCTGGTCTGTATTATAATATACCTGGTCTGTATTACAATAGACCTGGTCTGTTTTATAATAGAACTGGTCTGTATTATAATAGACCTGGCCTGTAGACCTAGCTTGTATAATAATAATAGACCTGGCCTGTATTATAATAGACCTGGCCTGTATTATAATAGACCTGGCCTGTAGACCTAGCTTGTATAATAATATACCTGGCCTGTATTATAATAGACCTGGCCTGTAGACCTAGCTTGTATAATAATATACCTGGCCTGTATTATAATAGACCTGGCCTGTAGACCTAGCTTGTATAATAATATACCTGGCCTGTATTATAATAGACCTGGCCTGTAGACCTAGCTTGTATAATAATAGACCTGGCCTGTATTATAATAGACATGGTCTGTATTATAATAGACCTAGCTTGTATTATAATAGACCTGGCCTGTATTATAATAGACCTGGTCTGTTTTATAATATACCTGGCCTGTATTATAATAGACCTGGCCTGTAGACCTAGCTTGTATAATAATATACCTGGCCTGTATTATAATAGACCTGGCCTGTATTATAATAGACCTGGCCTGTAGACCTAGCTTGTATAATAATATACCTGGCCTGTATTATAATAGACCTGGCCTGTAGACCTAGCTTGTATAATAATATACCTGGCCTGTATTATAATAGACCTGGCCTGTAGACCTAGCTTGTATAATAATATACCTGGCCTGTATTATAATAGACCTGGCCTGTAGACCTAGCTTGTATAATAATAGACCTGGCCTGTATTATAATAGACATGGTCTGTATTATAATAGACCTGGCTTGTATTATAATAGACCTGGCCTGTATTATAATAGACCTGGTCTGTATTATAATATACCTGGCCTGTATTATAATAGACCTGGCCTGTATTATAATAGACCTGGTCTGTATTATAATAGACCTGATCTGTATTATAATAGACCTGGTCTGTATTATAATAGACCTGATCTGTATTATAATAGACCTGGTCTGTATTATAATAGACCTGGCCTGTTTTATAATAGACCTGGTCTGTATTATAATATACCTGGTCTGTATTATAATAGACCTGGCCTGTAGACCTAGCCTGTATAATAATAGACCTGGCCTGTATTATAATAGACCTGGCCTGTATTATAATAGACCTGGCCTGTATTATAATAGACCTGGTCTGTATTACAATATACCTGGTCTGTATTATAATAGACCTGGCCTGTAGACCTAGCCTGTATAATAATAGACCTGGCCTGTATTATAATAGACCTGGCCTGTATTATAATAGACCTGGCCTGTATTATAATAGACCTGGCCTAGCTATTATATATTCTGTACTGTATCCTGTAGCTTCCTGTTAGGACGGTCTCCACTATATATAATGTACTGTATCCTGTAGCTTCCTGTTAGGACGGTCTCCACTATATATCCTGTACTGTATCCTGTAGCTTCCTGTTAGGACGGTCTCCACTATATATTCTGTACTGTATCCTGTAGTGTCCTGTTAGGACGGTCTCCACTATATATTCTGTACTGTATCCTGTAGCGTCCTGTTAGGACGGTCTCCACTATATATTCTGTACTGTATCCTGTAGTGTCCTGTTAGGACGGTCTCCACTATATATTCTTCACTGTATCCTGTAGCTTCCTGTTAGGACGGTCTCCACTATATATTCTGTACTGTATCCTGTAGTGTCCTGTTAGGACGGTCTCCACTATATATCCTGTACTGTATCCTGTAGTGTCCTGTTAGGACGGTCTCCACTATATATTCTGTACTGTATCCTGTAGCTTCCTGTTAGGACGGTCTCCACTATATATCCTGTACTGTATCCTGTAGCTTCCTGTTAGGACTGTCTCCACTATATATCCTGTAGCTTCCTGTTAGGACGGTCTCCACTATATATTCTGTACTGTATCCTGTAGCTTCCTGTTAGGACGGTCTCCACTATATATTCTGTACTGTATCCTGTAGTGTCCTGTTAGGACGGTCTCCACTATATATTCTGTACTGTATCCTGTAGTGTCCTGTTAGGACGGTCTCCACTATATATTCTGTATTGTATCCTGTAGCTTCCTGTTAGGACGGTCTCCACTATATATTCTGTACTGTATCCTGTAGTGTCCTGTTAGGATGGTCTCCACTATATATTCTGTACTGTATCCTGTAGCTTCCTGTTAGGACGGTCTCCACTATATATTCTGTACTGTATCCTGTAGTGTCCTGTTAGGACGGTCTCCACTATATATTCTGTACTGTATCCTGTAGCTTCCTGTTAGGACGGTCTCCACTATATATTCTGTACTGTATCCTGTAGTGTCCTGTTAGGACGGTCTCCACTATATATTCTGTACTGTATCCTGTAGTGTCCTGTTAGGACGGTCTCCACTATATATTCTGTACTGTATCCTGTAGCGTCCTGTTAGGACGGTCTCCACTATATATTCTGTACTGTATCCTGTAGTGTCCTGTTAGGACGGTCTCCACTATATATTCTGTACTGTATCCTGTAGTGTCCTGTTAGGACGGTCTCCACTTGTGGATACACAGCAACAGTCAAAGTTTGGACACACTTGCTCATTCAAGCTCAAACACATTAAAAAGGAAAGAAATTACACACATTTACTGTTAACAAGGCACACCTGTTAATTGAAACGCATTCCAGGTGACTACCTCATGAAGCTGGTTGAGAGAATTCCAAGAGTGTGCAATGCTGTCACCAAAGCAAAAGGTGGCTACTTTGAAGAATCTAAAATCTAAACTATATTTTGATTTGTTTAACACTTGGTTTTTGGTTACTACATGATTCCATATGTGTTATTTCATAGTTTTGATGACTTCACTATTATTCTACAATGTAGAAAATAGTAAAACTAAAGAAAAAACATCTGGAATGAGTAGGTGTGTCCAAACTTTTGACTGGTACTGTGTATGTATTCTGTAGGACTGCGTCTGTCACATGACTCTGCGATCCTTGTCAGTTTAGTATGAACAGAGACTGATTCAGAGGCAAACAATGATTCCTTTACTAGGAATGAGTCAGATGTGTTAGGATTGAAAAGCCCGCACACAATGTTGGTCTCTAGGTACGGAGCTCATTTAAACATTCAAATCAACCCTGTGGTCTTTTTTTTTTTAGGTTAAATATTCAGTGGTTGAATTCCCACACTGGGCACAATGTGCTGGTCACACACACCTCTGGAGGTAGCAGTGGCTATACCGCCGTACACACTGTGCTGACTGTAAACTCTGTCTCGTTGGCCATGATGTCGGTGGGCTGGATGTTCCGGTCGTACATGGGGTTCTCAAACGTAGCTCTACCGTTAGTGTTCTCATGGCCTGCGTAGCCGTTAAACGGTACCTTAGGTCTTCTCCTGAGAGAGAGAGAGAGAGAGAGAGAGAGAGAGAGAGAGAGAGAGAGAGAGAGAGAGAGAGAGCGAAACAGAGAGAGCGAGAGTGAGAGAGAGAGAGAGAGAGAGAGAGAGAGAGAGAGAGAGAGAGAGAGAGAGAGAGAGAGAGAGAGAGAGAGAGAGAGAGAGCGAAACAGAGAGAGAGAGAGAGCGAAACAGAGAGAGAGAGAGAGCGAAACAGAGAGAGCGAGAGAGACAGACAGAGAGAGAGATATAAATATAGAAGGTTAATATATTGTATCATATGGTACCTGTATTTGTATAAATATAGAAGGTTAGTATATTGTATCATAGGGTACCTGTGTTTGTAGAGGTATAGAGGGTTAGTATATTGTATCATAGGGTACCTGTGTTTGTAGAGGTATAGAGGGTTAGTATATTGTATCATAGGGTACCTGTGTTTGTAGAGGTACAGAGCGAAGCCTGCGATGATCATGGCGATGAACGGCACTAAGATGGCTGCTGCCACTGAACTGCTGTTGTGCGGGAAGTGGGAATTCTCTCTGCTCGTGTCTAAACTCTCTGGGAGGGAGGGAGGGAGGGAGGGAGGGAGGGAGGGAGGGAGGGAGGGAGGGAGGGAGGGAGGGAGGGAGGGAGGGAGGGAGGGAGGGATACAAAGAGAGAGAGAGATACAGAGAGAGAGAAAGAGAGAGAGAGATACAGAGATACAGAGAGAGAGAGAGAGAAAGAGAGAGAGATACAAAGAGAGAGAGAGAAAGAGAGAGAGATACAAAGAGAGAGAGAGAGAGACAGAGAGACAGAGAGAGAGAGAGATACAGAGACAGAGAGAGAGATAGAGAGAGAGAGAGATAGAGAGAGAGAGAGAGACAGAGAGAGAGAGAGAGAGAGAGAGAGAGAGAGAGAGAGAGAGAGAGGGAGAGAGAGAGACAGAGAGAGAGAGGGAGAGAGAGAGACAGAGAGAGAGAGAGACAGAGACAGAGAGAGAGATAGAGAGAGTAGAGCAGTTCAAATACAATAAAAATAACCATTCAATAACCAATCCAATGACCACCATGAGGCAAATAGGATGATCACAGTGAGCAAACCTGGTTGAAAAGATGTGATTTTAGTTTTGCTCAATGCGATACAAGACAGAAAATAGGAAAATGTATGACACATGACCAGCTAGGAATTCAAAGCACAATAAAATACAAAATACACAATACGGTGACTCTACCATGGAACAACTAGGATGAAACCAAACATGACAAGAACAAAAAAGGAAAATAGAACAAGCTAATATGTATCTATTAAGAAACAACTTAGACGTGACAGACGTCCAAGCCAATTAAAAATCAACGACACACAAAAAAAAAACAAGACAATTTTCCATTAAATGATTGGTTAATTTGGAGAGAAAGTTGCAAGGGGGCTGAATGTTCAGTCTTTCCACTAGACTCATCGGACAAGCCTGGTTCCTGGGAACGTCAAATTCCATTATTCCAACAATGGGTTTTAATTAATGACTTCAAGGCCCGACAGAGATGAAGTCATTTCAGAGTCCATTTTCAATTTAGGGCGGTGCGTGTGTATCCAACGACAACAAGAGAGAGATGGCCCACCTGTTGGAGAGTGGATGCCAAGAGAGCGCCAATAAAGTCCCAACAACTAAGAAGAATGAACTAAATGAATTAGGCAGGGAAGTGGCGGCCAACCAAAACCCCACAGAGTTGGGAAGTGGCGGCCAACCAAAACCCCACAGAGTTGGGAAGTGGCGGCCAACCAAAACCCCACAGAGTTGGGAAGTGGCGGCCAACCAAAACCCCACAGAGTTGGGAAGTGGCGGCCAACCAAAACCCCACAGAGTTGGGAAGTGGTGGCCAACCAAAACCCCACAGAGTTGGGAAGTGGCGGCCAACCAAAACCCCACAGGGTTGGGAAGTGGTGGCCAACCAAAACCCCACAGGGTTGGGAAGTGGTGGCCAACCAAAACCCCACAGAGTTGGGAAGTGGCGGCCAACCAAAACCCCACAGGGTTGGGAAGTGGCGGCCAACCAAAGAAGCACACATATGCAGTCCTGAGCACCTGCCATCCCAGGTCATATCAGATTACCCTGCCATCCCAGGTCATATCAGATTACCCTGCCATCCCAGGTCATATCAGATTACCCTGCCATCCCAGGTCATGTCAGATTACCCTGCCATCCCAGGTCATGTCAGATTACCCTGCCATCCCAGGTCATGTCAGATTACCCTGCCATCCCAGGTCATATCAGATTACCCTGCCATCCCAGGTCATATCAGATTACCCTGCCATCCCAGGTCATATCAGATTACCCTGCCATCCCAGGTCATATCAGATTACCCTGCCATCCCAGGTCATATCAGATTACCCTGCCATCCCAGGTCATGTCAGATTACCCTGCCATCCCAGGTCATGTCAGATTACCCTGCCATCCCAGGTCATGTCAGATTACCCTGCCATCCCAGGTCATGTCAGATTACCCTGCCATCCCAGGTCATGTCAGATTACCCTGCCATCCCAGGTCATATCAGATTACCCTGCCATCCCAGGTCATGTCAGATTACCCTGCCATCCCAGGTCATGTCAGATTACCCTGCCATCCCAGGTCATGTCAGATTACCCTGCAATCCCAGGTCATGTCAGATTACCCTGCCATCCCAGGTCATGTCAGATTACCCTGCCATCCCAGGTCATGTCAGATTACCCTGCCATCCCAGGTCATGTCAGATTACCCTGCCATCCCAGATCATATCAGATTACCCTGCCATCCCAGGTCATGTCAGATTACCCTGCCATCCCAGGTCATGTCAGATTACCCTGCCATCCCAGGTCATGTCAGATTACCCTGCCATCCCAGGTCATGTCAGATTACCCTGCCATCCCAGGTCATGTCAGATTACCCTGCCATCCCAGGTCATGTCAGATTACCCTGCCATCCCAGGTCATGTCAGATTACCCTGCCATCCCAGGTCATGTCAGATTACCCTGCCATCCCAGGTCAAGTCAGATTACCCTGCCATCCCAGGTCATGTCAGATTACCCTGCCATCCCAGGTCATGTCAGATTACCCTGCCATCCCAGATCATGTCAGATTACCCATCATTCAAGGTCATGTCAGATTACCCTGCCATCCCAGGTCATGTCAGATTACCCTGCCATCCCAGGTCATGTCAGATTACCCTGCCATCCCAGGTCATGTCAGATTACCCTGCCATCCCAGGTCATGTCAGATTATCCTGCCATCCCAGGTCATGTCAGATTACCCTGCCATCCCAGGTCATGTCAGATTACCCTGCCATCCCAGGTCATGTCAGATTACCCTGCCATCCCAGGTCAAATCAGATTACCCTGCCATCCCAGGTCATGTCAGATTACCCTGCCATCCCAGGTCATGTCAGATTACCCTGCCATCCCAGGTCATGTCAGATTACCCTGCCATCCCAGGTCATGTCAGATTACCCTGCCATCCCAGGTCATGTCAGATTACCCTGCCATCCCAGGTCATGTCAGATTACCCTGCCATCCCAGGTCATGTCAGATTACCCTGCCATCCCAGGTCATGTCAGATTACCCTGCCATCCCAGGTCATGTCAGATTATTCTGCCATCCCAGATCACATCAGATTACCCATCATTCAAGGTCATCTAAAGTTGTGTCTAGAGTGGTGTCAAGAGTTGTGTCTAGAGTCTAGAGTGGTTTCAAGAGTGGTGTCTAGAGTCTAGAGTGGTATTTAGAGTATAAAATGGTGTCTAGAGTGGTGTCTAGCATGGCGTCTAGAGTGGCGTCTAGAGTGGTGTCTAGAGTCTAGAGTGGTGTCTAGAGTGGTCTTTAGAGTCTAGAGTGGTGTCTAGAGTGGCATTATGGGGGTGTCTAGAGTGGTGTCTAGAGTGGTGTCCAGAGTGGTGTCTAGAGTGGCGTCTAGAGTGGCGTCTAGAGTGGCCTCTAGAGTGGTGTCTAGAGTCTAGAGTTGTGTCTAGGGTGGTGTCTAGAGTGGTGTCTAGTTTCTAGTGTGTTCTTTAGTGTCTAGAGTGGCGTCTAGAGTGGCGTCTAGAGTGGTGTCTAGAGAAGTGTCTAGAGTGGCGTCTAGAGTGGTGTCTATATTCTAGAGTTGTGTCTAGAGTGGTGTCTAGAGTGGCGTCTAGAGTGGTATCTAGAGTGGTGTCTAGAGTCTAGAGTGGTGTCCAGAGTGGTGTCCAGAGTGGTGTCTAGAGTGGTGTCTAGATTGGCTTCTAGAGTGGTGTCTAGAGTGACATCTAGAGTGGTGTCTAGAGTCTAGAGTGGCGTCTAGAGTGGTGTCTAGAGTGGCGTCTAGAGTGGCGCCTAGAGTCTAGAGTGGTGTCTAGAGTGGTGTCTAGAGTGGTGTCTAGAGTCTAGAGTGGTGTCTAGAGTGGTGTCTAGAGTGGTGTCTAGAGTGATTTGTAGAGCGGCCTGGTCACTAGAAATATACTTTGATTTCCAAATTTTGACAAAGTGGATATACTGTAACCATGCAGAATGAACCCTGTAACCATGCAGAATTAACCCTGTAACCACGCAGAATTAACCCTGTAACCACGCAGAATTAACCCTGTAACCATGCAGAATTAACACTGTAACCATGCAGAATTAACCCTGTAACCACCAGAATTAACCCTGTAACCATGCAGAATTAACCCTGTAACCATGCAGAATTAACCCTGTAACCACCAGAATTAACCCTGTAACCATGCAGAATTAACCCTGTAACCATGCAGAATTAACCCTGTAACCATGCAGAATTAACCCTGTAACCACGCAAAATTTATTTAAATTAAGAAAAAACACACACACAGTTTAATAACATTGGGCTGATAATAGAGGGCTAACACACTGTTTAATAAACTCACCTAGTCTTTGAAGGCCAAACTGGCCGAATCCTTTTCCTCGGACGAATCCTTGGTATACAAAGGAACTAGATGAGGCTATGTAGGACACCTGGAGAAGGATGGGGAGAGGAAGGAAGGAATGAAGGAAGGAAGGAAGGAAGGAAGGAGAGAGAGAGAGATAGAGAAAGAAAGAGAGAGAGAGAGAGAGAGAGAGAGAGAGAGAGAGAGAGAGAGAGAGAGAGAGAGAGAGAGAGAGAGAGAGAGAGAGAGAGAGAGACAGAGACAGAGAGAGATTGTTAAATCTATGAGTGTGGTACTACAGCATGTTAATCTAGTTGTGGTACTACCTCAGCATGTTAATCTAGTGTGGTACTACCAGCATGTTAATCTAGTGTGGTACTACCAGCATGTTAATCTAGTGTGGTACTCCAGCATGTTAATACTAGTGTGATACTACCAGCATGTTTATAATCTAGTGTGGTACTACCAGCATGTTAATCTAGTGTGGTACTACAGCAGTTTAATCTAGTGTGGTACTACCAGATATGTTAATCTAGTGTGATTACTAACCAGCATGTTAATCTAGTGTGGTACTACCAGCATGTGTAATCTAGTGTGGTACTACCAGCATGTTTTAATCTAGTGGATACTACCAGTGTGTTAATCTAGTGTTAATCTACCAGCGTGTTAATCTAGTGTGGTACTACCAGCATGTTAATCTAGTGTGATACTACCAGCATGTTAATCTAGTGTGGTACTACCAGCGTGTAATCTAGTGTGATAATACCAGCATGTTAATCTAGTGTGTGTACTACCAGCATGTTAATCTAGTGTGATACTACCAGTGTGTTAATCTAGTGGTTAATCTACCAGCATGTTAATATGGTGGTACTACCAGCATGTTAATCTAGTGTGGTACTACCAGCATGTTAATCTAGTGTGGTACTACCAGCATGTTAATCAGGGTAGGGTACTCCAGCATGTAATCTAGTGTGGTACTACCAGCGTGTTAATCTAGTGTGATACTACCAGGTGTTAATCTAGTGTGTACTACCAGCATGGTAATATAGTGTGGTACTACCAGCCTGTTAATCTAGTGTGGTACTACCAGCATGTTAATCTAGTGTGATACTACCAGCATGTTAATCTAGTGTATACTACCAGCATGTTAATTAGTGTGTAATACCAGCATGTTATCTAGTTGGTACTACCAGCATGTTAATCTAGTGTGGTACTACCAGCATGTTAATCTAGTGTGATACTACCAGCATGTTAATCTAGTGTATACTACCAGCCTGTTAATCTAGTGTGGTACTACCAGCATGTTAATCTAGTGTGAACTACCAGCATGTTAATCTAGTGTGGTAATACCAGCATGTTAATCTAGTGTGGTACTACCAGCGTTTAACTAGTGTGATACTACCAGCATGTTATATCTACCAGCATGTTAATCTAGTGTGATACTACCAGCGTGTTAATCTAGTGTGATACTACCAGCCTGGTAATCTAGTGTGGTACTACCAGCATGTAATCTAGGTGGTACTACCAGCATGTTAACTAGTGTGATACTACCAGCATGTAATCTAGTGTGGTTAACTACCAGCATGTTAAATCTAGTGTGTACACCAGCATGTTAATCTAGTGGTGATACTACCAGCGTGTTAATTCTAGGTGATACTACCAGCATGTTAATCTAGTGTGGGGTACTACCAGCGTGTTAATCTACCAGCATGTTAATCTAGTGTGATAACTACCAGCATGTTAATCTAGTGTGATACTACCAGCATGTTAATCTAGTGTGATACTACCAGCATGTTAATCTAGTGTATCTAACAGCGTGTTAATCTAGTGTGATACTACCAGCATGTAAATCTAGTGTGATACTACCAGCATGTATCTAGTGTGATACTACCAGCATGAATCTACCAGCTGTGTTAATACTAGTGATACTACCAGCGTGTTAATCTAGTGTGGTACTACCAGATGTTAATCTAGTGGGATATTACCAGAGCATGTTAATCTAGTGTGATACTACCAGCAGTTAATCTAGTTGATACTACCAGCATGTTAATCTACCAGCATGTTAATCAGTGTGATACTACCAGCGTGTTAATCTACCAGCATGTAATCTAGTGTGGTACTACCAGCATGTTAATCTAGTGTGGTAACTACCAGCATGTATATAGTGTGGTACTACCAGCATGTTAATATACCAGCATGTTAATCTAGTGTGGTACTACCAGCATGTTAATCTACCAGCGTGTTAATCTAGTGTGGTACTACCAGCATGTAATTAGTGTGAGACTACCAGCATGTTAATCTAGTGTGATACTTCAGCATGTTAATCTAGTGTGGTATCTACCAGCATGTTAATCTACCAGCATGTTAATCTAGTGTGATACTACCAGCATGTTAATTCTAGTGTGGTACTACCAGCATGTTAATCTAGTGTGATACTACCAGCATGTTAATCTAGTGTGGTACTACCAGCAGTTTAATCTAGTGTGATACTACCAGCATGTTAATCTAGTGTGGATACTACCAGCATGTGTAATCTAGTGTGGTATACAGCATGTTAATCTAGTGTGGTACTACCAGCATGTTAATCTAGTGTGGTCATACCAGCGTGTAATCTAGTGGGTACTACCAGCATGTTAATCTAGTGTGGTACTAACAGCATGTTAATCTAGTGGGGTACTACCAGCATGTTAATTTAGTGTGGTACTACCAGCATGTTAATCTAGTGTGGTACTACCAGCATGATAACTAGTGATACTATCAGCGTGTTAATCTAGTGTGGTACTACCAACATGTTATCTAGTGTTGGTACTACCAGCATGTTAATCTAGTGTGGTACAACCAGCATGTTAATCTAGTGTGATACTACCAACATGTTAATCTAGTGTGATATACAGCATGTTAATCTAGGTGTGATACTACCAGCATGGTAATTCTAGGTGATACTACCAGCATGTTAATCTAGTGTGGTATGCCAGCATGTTATCTAAGTGTGATACTAACAGCATGTTAATCTAGTGTGATACTACCAGCATGTTAATCTAGTGTGATACTACAGCATGTTAACTAGTGTGGTACTACCAGCATGTTAATCTATTGTGATACTACCAGCATGTAATCTACAGCGTGTTAACTAGTGTGGGTACTACCAGCATGTTAATCTAGTGTGGATATACCAGCATGTTAATCTACCAGCGTGTTAATCTAGTGTGGTACTACCAGCATGTTAATCTAGTGTGATACTACCAGCGTGTTAATCTAGTGTGGTACTACCAGCATGTTAATCTAGTGTGATACTACCAGCATGGTAATCTAGTGTGATACTACCAGCATGTTAATCTCACAGCATGTTAATCTAGTGTGATACTACCAGCATGTTAATCTAGTTGTGTACTACCAGCATGTTAATCTAGTGTGATACTACCAGCGTGTTAATCTAGTGTGGTACTACCAGCATGTTAATCTAGTGTGGTACTACCAGCATGTTAATCTAGTGTGGTACATACCAGCATGTTAATCTAGTGTGATACTACCAGCATGTTAATCTAGTGGTACTACCAGCATGTTATCTAGTGTGATACTACTAGCATGTTAATCTAGTGTGATACTACAGCATGTAATTACTACCAGCATGGTTAATCTAGTGTGATACTCCAGCATGTAATCTAGTGTGGTACTACCAGCATGTTAATCTAGTGTGATACTACCAGCCTGTTAATCTAGTGCGGTACTACCAGCGTGTTAATCTAGTGTGATACTACCAGCATGATATCTAGTGTGATACTACCAGCATGTTAATCTAGTGTGATACTACCCGATGTTAATCTAGTGTGGTACTACCAGCATGTTAATCTAGTGTGGTACTACCAGCATGTAATCTAGTGTGTACTACCAGCATGTAATCTAGTGTGATACTACCAGCAGTTTAATCTAGTGTGGTACTACCAGCATGTTAATCTAGTGTGTTTTACTACCAGCATGTTAATTACTACCAGCATGTTAATCTAGTGTGGTAATACCAGCCATGTTATCTAGTGTGATACTACCAGCATGTTAATCTAGTGTGATACTACCAGCATGTTAATCTAGTGTGTATACAGCAGTTAACTAGTGTGAATACCAGCATGTTAATCTAGTGTGATACTACCATCATGTTAATCTAGTGTGATACTACCAGCATGTTAATCTAGTGTGGTACTACCAGCATGTTAATCTAGTGTGATACTACCAGCATGTTAATCTAGTGTGATACTACCATCATGTTAATCTAGTGTGATACTACCAGCATGTTAATCTAGTATGGTATACCAGCATGTTAATCTAGTGTGATACTACCAGCATGTTAATCTAGTGTGATACTACCATCATGTTAATCTAGTGTGATACTACCAGATGTTAATCTAGTGTGGTACTACCAGCATGTTAATCTAGTGTGGTACTACCAGCATGTTAATCTAGTGTGTACTACCAGCATGTTAATCTAGTGTGGTATAACCAGAATGTAATCTAGTGTGGTACTACCAGCATGTTAATCTAGTGTGGTACTACCAGCGTTAATCTAGGTGGTACTACAGCATGTAATCTAGTGTGGTACTACCAGCATGTTAATCTGTGTGATACTACCGCATGTTAATCTAGTGTGATACTACCAGCATGTTAATCTAGTGTGGTACTACCAGCATGTAATCTAGTGTGGTACTACCAGCATGTTAATCTAGTGTTGATACTACCAGCATGTTATCTAGTGGATATACCATCATGTTAGCTAGTGTGTACTACCAGCATGTTAATCTAGTGTGGTACTACCAGCATGTTATCTAGTGTGGTACTACAGCATGTTAATCTATGTGGTACTACAGCATGTATCTAGTGTGGTACTACCAGCATGTAATCTAGTGTGGTAATACCAGCATGTTAATCTAGTGTGGTACTACCAGCATGTTAATCTAGTGTGGTACTACCAGCATGTAATCTAATGTGTACTACCAGCATGTTAATCTAGTGTGGTACTACCAGCATGTTAATCTAGTGTGGTACTACCAGCATGTTAATCTAGTGTGGTACTACCAGCATGTTAATCTAGTGTGGTACTACCAGACGTTAATCTAGTGTGTGGTACTACCAGCATGTTTCTAGTGTTATTACCCAGCATGTTAATCTAGTGGGTACTACCAGCATGTTAATCTAGTGTGGTACTACCAGCATGTAATCTAGTGTGGTACTACCCGCATGTTAATCTAGGTGTGGTACTACCAGCATGTTAATCTAGTGTGGTACTACAGCATGTTAATCTAGTGTGGATACTACCAGCATGTTAATCTAGTTGGTACTAACAGCTGTAATCTAGTGTGGTACTACCAGCATGTTAATCTATGTGGTACTACCAGCATGTTAATCTAAGTGGATACTACCAGCATGTTAATCTAGTGTGGTACTACCAGCATGTTAATTAGTGTGGTACTACCAGCATGTTAATCTAGTGTGGTACTACCAGCACCAATCAACCTCATTATAAAACATACACACAACATCTCTGTCCCCTGTGGTGTTTTTTGTTTCATAATTCAATGAGTTGAATCTGATGCTTTTTAACTTCATCTGTCAGAAATGGTGGGATGAGCATAGCCCTTTAGGATAAATAGAGAGGACCGTTAGATAGAGCTACTACCAGCATGTTAATCTAGTGTGATACTACCAGCATGTTAATCTACCAGCATGTTAATCTAGTGTGATACTACCAGCGTGTTAATCTACCAGCATGTTAATCTAGTGTGGTACTACCAGCATGTTAATCTAGTGTGGTACTACCAGCATGTTAATATAGTGTGGTACTACCAGCATGTTATCTACCAGCATGTTAATCTAGTGTGGTACTACCAGCTGTTAATCTACCAGCGTGTTAATCTAGTGTGGTACTACCAGCATGTTAATCTAGTGTGATACTACCAGCATGTTAATCTAGTGTGATACTATCAGCATGTTAATCTAGTGTGGTACTACCAGCATGTTAATCTACCAGCATGTTAATCTAGTGTGATACTACCAGCATGTTAATCTAGTGTGGTACTACCAGCATGTTAATCTAGTGTGATACTACCAGCATGTTAATCTAGTGTGGTACTACCAGCATGTTAATCTAGTGTGATACTACCAGCATGTTAATCTAGTGTGATACTACCAGCCATGTTAATCTAGTGTGATACTACCAGCATGTTAATCTAGTGTGGTACTACCAGCATGTTAATCTAGTGGTGGTACTACCAGCGTGTTAATCTAGTGTGGTACTACCAGCATGTTAATCTAGTGTGGTACTACCAGCATGTTAATCTAGTGTGGTACTACCAGCATGTTAATCTAGTGTGGTACTACCAGCATGTTAATCTAGTGTGTACTACCAGCATGTTAATCTAGTGTCGGTACTACCAGCATGATAATCTAGTGTGATACTATCAGCGTGTTAATCTAGTGTGGTACTACCAACATGTTAATCTAGTGTGGTACTACCAGCGTGTTAATCTAGTGTGGTACAACCAGCATGTTAATCTAGTGTGATACTACCAACATGTTAATCTAGTGTGATACTACCAGCATGTTAATCTAGTGTGATACTACCAGCATGTTAATCTAGTGTGATACTACCAGCATGTTAATCTAGTGTGGTACTACCAGCATGTTAATCTAGTGTGATACTACCAGCATGTTAATCTAGTGTGATACTACCAGCATGTTAATCTAGTGTGATACTACCAGCATGTTAATCTAGTGTGGTACTACCAGCATGTTAATCTATTGTGATACTACCAGCATGTTAATCTACCAGCGTGTTAATCTAGTGTGGTACTACCAGCATGTTAATCTAGTGTGATACTACCAGCATGTTAATCTACCAGCGTGTTAATCTAGTGTGGTACTACCAGCATGTTAATCTAGTGTGATACTACCAGCGTGTTAATCTAGTGTGGTACTACCAGCATGTTAATCTAGTGTGATACTACCAGCATGTTAATCTAGTGTGATACTACCAGCATGTTAATCTACTAGCATGTTAATCTAGTGTGATACTACCAGCATGTTAATCTAGTGTGGTACTACCAGCATGTTAATCTAGTGTGATACTACCAGCGTGTTAATCTAGTGTGGTACTACCAGCATGTTAATCTAGTGTGATACTACCAGCATGTTAATCTAGTGTGGTACTACCAGCATGTTAATCTAGTGTGATACTACCAGCATGTTAATCTAGTGTGGTACTACCAGCATGTTAATCTAGTGTGATACTACTAGCATGTTAATCTAGTGTGATACTACCAGCATGTTAATCTACCAGCATGTTAATCTAGTGTGATACTACCAGCATGTTAATCTAGTGTGGTACTACCAGCATGTTAATCTAGTGTGATACTACCAGCATGTTAATCTAGTGTGGTACTACCAGCGTGTTAATCTAGTGTGATACTACCAGCATGATAATCTAGTGTGATACTACCAGCATGTTAATCTAGTGTGATACTACCCGCATGTTAATCTAGTGTGGTACTACCAGCATGTTAATCTAGTGTGGTACTACCAGCATGTTAATCTAGTGTGATACTACCAGCATGTTAATCTAGTGTGATACTACCAGCATGTTAATCTAGTGTGGTACTACCAGCATGTTAATCTAGTGTTATACTACCAGCATGTTAATCTACCAGCATGTTAATCTAGTGTGGTACTACCAGCATGTTAATCTAGTGTGATACTACCAGCATGTTAATCTAGTGTGATACTACCAGCATGTTAATCTAGTGTGGTACTACCAGCATGTTAATCTAGTGTGATACTACCAGCATGTTAATCTAGTGTGATACTACCATCATGTTAATCTAGTGTGATACTACCAGCATGTTAATCTAGTGTGGTACTACCAGCATGTTAATCTAGTGTGATACTACCAGCATGTTAATCTAGTGTGATACTACCATCATGTTAATCTAGTGTGATACTACCAGCATGTTAATCTAGTATGGTACTACCAGCATGTTAATCTAGTGTGATACTACCAGCATGTTAATCTAGTGTGATACTACCATCATGTTAATCTAGTGTGATACTACCAGCATGTTAATCTAGTGTGGTACTACCAGCATGTTAATCTAGTGTGGTACTACCAGCATGTTAATCTAGTGTGGTACTACCAGCATGTTAATCTAGTGTGGTAATACCAGCATGTTAATCTAGTGTGGTACTACCAGCATGTTAATCTAGTGTGGTACTACCAGCATGTTAATCTAGTGTGGTACTACCAGCATGTTAATCTAGTGTGGTACTACCAGCATGTTAATCTAGTGTGATACTACCAGCATGTTAATCTAGTGTGATACTACCAGCATGTTAATCTAGTGTGGTACTACCAGCATGTTAATCTAGTGTGGTACTACCAGCATGTTAATCTAGTGTGATACTACCAGCATGTTAATCTAGTGTGATACTACCATCATGTTCATCTAGTGTGATACTACCAGCATGTTAATCTAGTGTGGTACTACCAGCATGTTAATCTAGTGTGGTACTACCAGCATGTTAATCTAGTGTGGTACTACCAGCATGTTAATCTAGTGTGGTACTACCAGCATGTTAATCTAGTGTGGTACTACCAGCATGTTAATCTAGTGTGGTACTACCAGCATGTTAATCTAGTGTGGTACTACCAGCATGTTAATCTAGTGTGGTACTACCAGCATGTTAATCTAGTGTGGTACTACCAGCATGTTAATCTAGTGTGGTACTACCAGCATGTTAATCTAGTGTGGTACTACCAGCATGTTAATCTAGTGTGGTACTACCAGCATGTTAATCTAGTGTGGTACTACCAGCATGTTAATCTAGTGTGATACTACCAGCATGTTAATCTAGTGTGGTACTACCAGCATGTTAATCTAGTGTGGTACTACCAGCATGTTAATCTAGTGTGATACTACCATCATGTTCATCTAGTGTGATACTACCAGCATGTTAATCTAGTGTGGTACTACCAGCATGTTAATCTAGTGTGGTACTACCAGCATGTTAATCTAGTGTGGTACTACCAGCATGTTAATCTAGTGTGGTACTACCAGCATGTTAATCTAGTGTGGTACTACCAGCATGTTAATCTAGTGTGGTACTACCAGCATGTTAATCTAGTGTGGTACTACCAGCATGTTAATCTAGTGTGGTACTACCAGCATGTTAATCTAGTGTGGTACTACCAGCATGTTAATCTAGTGTGGTACTACCAGCATGTTAATCTAGTGTGATACTACCAGCATGTTAATCTAGTGTGGTACTACCAGCATGTTAATCTAGTGTGGTACTACCAGCATGTTAATCTAGTGTGGTACTACCAGCATGTTAATCTAGTGTGATACTACCAGCATGTTAATCTAGTGTGGTACTACCAGCATGTTAATCTAGTGTGGTACTACCAGCATGTTAATCTAGTGTGATACTACCAGTGTGTTAATCTAGTGTTAATCTACCAGCGTGTTAATCTAGTGTGGTACTACCAGCATGTTAATCTAGTGTGATACTACCAGCATGTTAATCTAGTGTGGTACTACCAGCGTGTTAATCTAGTGTGATACTACCAGCATGTTAATCTAGTGTGATACTACCAGCATGTTAATCTAGTGTGATACTACCAGTGTGTTAATCTAGTGTTAATCTACCAGCATGTTAATCTAGTGTGGTACTACCAGCATGTTAATCTAGTGTGGTACTACCAGCATGTTAATCTAGTGTGGTACTACCAGCATGTTAATCGAGTGTGGTACTACCAGCATGATAATCTAGTGTGGTACTACCAGCGTGTTAATCTAGTGTGATACTACCAGCGTGTTAATCTAGTGTGATACTACCAGCATGTTAATCTAGTGTGGTACTACCAGCATGTTAATCTAGTGTGGTACTACCAGCATGTTAATCTAGTGTGATACTACCAGCATGTTAATCTAGTGTGATACTACCAGCATGTTAATCTAGTGCGGTAATACCAGCATGTTAATCTAGTATGGTACTACCAGCATGTTAATCTAGTGTGGTACTACCAGCATGTTAATCTAGTGTGATACTACCAGCATGTTAATCTAGTGTGATACTACCAGCCTGTTAATCTAGTGTGGTACTACCAGCGTGTTAATCTAGTGTGATACTACCAGCATGTTAATCTAGTGTGGTACTACCAGCATGTTAATCTAGTGTGGTACTACCAGCGTGTTAATCTAGTGTGATACTACCAGCATGTTAATCTACCAGCATGTTAATCTAGTGTGATACTACCAGCGTGTTAATCTAGTGTGATACTACCAGCATGTTAATCTAGTGTGGTACTACCAGCATGTTAATCTAGTGTGGTACTACCAGCATGTTAATCTAGTGTGATACTACCAGCATGTTAATCTAGTGTGGTACTACCAGCATGTTAATCTAGTGTGGTACAACCAGCATGTTAATCTAGTGTGATACTACCAGCGTGTTAATCTAGTGTGATACTACCAGCATGTTAATCTAGTGTGGTACTACCAGCGTGTTAATCTACCAGCATGTTAATCTAGTGTGATACTACCAGCGTGTTAATCTAGTGTGATACTACCAGCATGTTAATCTAGTGTGATACTACCAGCATGTTAATCTAGTGTGATACTACCAGCGTGTTAATCTAGTGTGATACTACCAGCATGTTAATCTAGTGTGATACTACCAGCATGTTAATCTAGTGTGATACTACCAGCATGTTAATCTACCAGCGTGTTAATCTAGTGTGATACTACCAGCGTGTTAATCTAGTGTGGTACTACCAGCATGTTAATCTAGTGTGATATTACCAGCATGTTAATCTAGTGTGATACTACCAGCATGTTAATCTAGTGTGATACTACCAGCATGTTAATCTACCAGCATGTTAATCTAGTGTGATACTACCAGCGTGTTAATCTACCAGCATGTTAATCTAGTGTGGTACTACCAGCATGTTAATCTAGTGTGGTACTACCAGCATGTTAATATAGTGTGGTACTACCAGCATGTTAATCTACCAGCATGTTAATCTAGTGTGGTACTACCAGCATGTTAATCTACCAGCGTGTTAATCTAGTGTGGTACTACCAGCATGTTAATCTAGTGTGATACTACCAGCATGTTAATCTAGTGTGATACTATCAGCATGTTAATCTAGTGTGGTACTACCAGCATGTTAATCTACCAGCATGTTAATCTAGTGTGATACTACCAGCATGTTAATCTAGTGTGGTACTACCAGCATGTTAATCTAGTGTGATACTACCAGCATGTTAATCTAGTGTGGTACTACCAGCATGTTAATCTAGTGTGATACTACCAGCATGTTAATCTAGTGTGATACTACCAGCATGTTAATCTAGTGTGATACTACCAGCATGTTAATCTAGTGTGGTACTACCAGCATGTTAATCTAGTGTGGTACTACCAGCGTGTTAATCTAGTGTGGTACTACCAGCATGTTAATCTAGTGTGGTACTACCAGCATGTTAATCTAGTGTGGTACTACCAGCATGTTAATCTAGTGTGGTACTACCAGCATGTTAATCTAGTGTGGTACTACCAGCATGATAATCTAGTGTGATACTATCAGCGTGTTAATCTAGTGTGGTACTACCAACATGTTAATCTAGTGTGGTACTACCAGCGTGTTAATCTAGTGTGGTACAACCAGCATGTTAATCTAGTGTGATACTACCAACATGTTAATCTAGTGTGATACTACCAGCATGTTAATCTAGTGTGATACTACCAGCATGTTAATCTAGTGTGATACTACCAGCATGTTAATCTAGTGTGGTACTACCAGCATGTTAATCTAGTGTGATACTACCAGCATGTTAATCTAGTGTGATACTACCAGCATGTTAATCTAGTGTGATACTACCAGCATGTTAATCTAGTGTGGTACTACCAGCATGTTAATCTATTGTGATACTACCAGCATGTTAATCTACCAGCGTGTTAATCTAGTGTGGTACTACCAGCATGTTAATCTAGTGTGATACTACCAGCATGTTAATCTACCAGCGTGTTAATCTAGTGTGGTACTACCAGCATGTTAATCTAGTGTGATACTACCAGCGTGTTAATCTAGTGTGGTACTACCAGCATGTTAATCTAGTGTGATACTACCAGCATGTTAATCTAGTGTGATACTACCAGCATGTTAATCTACTAGCATGTTAATCTAGTGTGATACTACCAGCATGTTAATCTAGTGTGGTACTACCAGCATGTTAATCTAGTGTGATACTACCAGCGTGTTAATCTAGTGTGGTACTACCAGCATGTTAATCTAGTGTGATACTACCAGCATGTTAATCTAGTGTGGTACTACCAGCATGTTAATCTAGTGTGATACTACCAGCATGTTAATCTAGTGTGGTACTACCAGCATGTTAATCTAGTGTGATACTACTAGCATGTTAATCTAGTGTGATACTACCAGCATGTTAATCTACCAGCATGTTAATCTAGTGTGATACTACCAGCATGTTAATCTAGTGTGGTACTACCAGCATGTTAATCTAGTGTGATACTACCAGCATGTTAATCTAGTGTGGTACTACCAGCGTGTTAATCTAGTGTGATACTACCAGCATGATAATCTAGTGTGATACTACCAGCATGTTAATCTAGTGTGATACTACCCGCATGTTAATCTAGTGTGGTACTACCAGCATGTTAATCTAGTGTGGTACTACCAGCATGTTAATCTAGTGTGATACTACCAGCATGTTAATCTAGTGTGATACTACCAGCATGTTAATCTAGTGTGGTACTACCAGCATGTTAATCTAGTGTTATACTACCAGCATGTTAATCTACCAGCATGTTAATCTAGTGTGGTACTACCAGCATGTTAATCTAGTGTGATACTACCAGCATGTTAATCTAGTGTGATACTACCAGCATGTTAATCTAGTGTGGTACTACCAGCATGTTAATCTAGTGTGATACTACCAGCATGTTAATCTAGTGTGATACTACCATCATGTTAATCTAGTGTGATACTACCAGCATGTTAATCTAGTGTGGTACTACCAGCATGTTAATCTAGTGTGATACTACCAGCATGTTAATCTAGTGTGATACTACCATCATGTTAATCTAGTGTGATACTACCAGCATGTTAATCTAGTATGGTACTACCAGCATGTTAATCTAGTGTGATACTACCAGCATGTTAATCTAGTGTGATACTACCATCATGTTAATCTAGTGTGATACTACCAGCATGTTAATCTAGTGTGGTACTACCAGCATGTTAATCTAGTGTGGTACTACCAGCATGTTAATCTAGTGTGGTACTACCAGCATGTTAATCTAGTGTGGTAATACCAGCATGTTAATCTAGTGTGGTACTACCAGCATGTTAATCTAGTGTGGTACTACCAGCATGTTAATCTAGTGTGGTACTACCAGCATGTTAATCTAGTGTGGTACTACCAGCATGTTAATCTAGTGTGATACTACCAGCATGTTAATCTAGTGTGATACTACCAGCATGTTAATCTAGTGTGGTACTACCAGCATGTTAATCTAGTGTGGTACTACCAGCATGTTAATCTAGTGTGATACTACCAGCATGTTAATCTAGTGTGATACTACCATCATGTTCATCTAGTGTGATACTACCAGCATGTTAATCTAGTGTGGTACTACCAGCATGTTAATCTAGTGTGGTACTACCAGCATGTTAATCTAGTGTGGTACTACCAGCATGTTAATCTAGTGTGGTACTACCAGCATGTTAATCTAGTGTGGTACTACCAGCATGTTAATCTAGTGTGGTACTACCAGCATGTTAATCTAGTGTGGTACTACCAGCATGTTAATCTAGTGTGGTACTACCAGCATGTTAATCTAGTGTGGTACTACCAGCATGTTAATCTAGTGTGGTACTACCAGCATGTTAATCTAGTGTGGTACTACCAGCATGTTAATCTAGTGTGGTACTACCAGCATGTTAATCTAGTGTGGTACTACCAGCATGTTAATCTAGTGTGATACTACCAGCATGTTAATCTAGTGTGGTACTACCAGCATGTTAATCTAGTGTGGTACTACCAGCATGTTAATCTAGTGTGGTACTACCAGCATGTTAATCTAGTGTGGTACTACCAGCATGTTAATCTAGTGTGGTACTACCAGCATGTTAATCTAGTGTGATACTACCAGCATGTTAATCTAGTGTGGTACTACCAGCATGTTAATCTAGTGTGGTACTACCAGCATGTTAATCTAGTGTGGTACTACCAGCATGTTAATCTAGTGTGATACTACCAGCATGTTAATCTAGTGTGGTACTACCAGCATGTTAATCTAGTGTGGTACTACCAGCATGTTAATCTAGTGTGGTACTACCAGCACCATCACCTCATTATAAAACATACACACAACATCTCTGTCCCCTGTGGTTTTTTGTTTCATAATTCAATGAGTTGAATCTGATGCTTTTTAACTTCATCTGTCAGAAATGGTGGGATGAGCATAGCCCTTTAGGATAAATAGAGAGACCGTTAGATAGAGAGAGAGAGAGAGAGAGAGAGAGAGAGAGAGAGAGAGAGAGATAGATAGAGAGAGAGAGTTAGATAGAGAGATAAAGAGCGATAGATGGAGATGGAGAGAAAGGGAGAGGAGAGAAAAAGACAGAGGGGGAAGAGGGAAAGATGGGAAGAGAGCGATTGGGGGGAGAGAGAATGTAATTAAACAAATAATACAGGCTAATGGGTTAGAGGCAGGGGTGTGTGTGTGTGTGTGTGTGTGTGTGTGTGTGTGTGTGTGTGTGTGTGTGTGTGTGTGTGTGTGTGTGTGTGTGTGTGTGTGTGTGTGTGTGTGTGTGTGTGTGTGTGTGTGTGTGTGTGTGTGTGTGTGTGTGTGTGTTGTGACACAACAGTTATCAGCAGTAAACACCTGCTCTGTTAATCTCTCTCAGCTGGTGTTCTTTTCACTGTGGACACTTTCTCTCTCAAATACATTTCAATTCACTGGACTTTATTATTCAAAGGGCAAATAGTTAAAGGTACAAAATGGAAAATAAATAAACCTAAATATGGGTTATATTTACATTGGTGTTTGTTCTTCGCTGGTTGCCCTTTTCTTGAGGCAACAGGTCACAAGTCGGGGAGGTAGTTAGCCTAGTGCATTAGAGCGTTGGACTAGATTGAATCACCGAGCTGACAAGGTAAACATCTGTTGTTCTGCCTCTGAACAAGGCAGTTAACCCACTGTTCCCAGGCCGTCATTGAAAATAAGAATTTGTTCTTAACTGACTAGTTAAATAAATTGGATTTGTTTTCAAATTCTTTGTGGATCTGTGTGATCTGAGGGAAATATGTCTCTCTAATATGGTCATACATTGGGCAGGAGGTTAGGAAGTGCAGCTCAGTTTCCACCTCATTTTGTGGGCAGTGTGCACATAGCCTGTCTTCTCTTGAGAGCCAGGTCTGCCTACGGCGGCCTTTCTCAATAGCAAGGCTATGCTCACTGAGTCTGTACATAATCAAAGCTTTCCTTAAATTTGGGTCAGTCACAGTGGTCAGGGTTTCTGCCACTGTGTACTCTCTGTTTAGGGGAAAATAGCATTCTAGCTTGCTCTGTTTTTTTTTGTGTAAATTATTTTGTGTGTCAAGTAATTATCTTTTTGTTTTCTCATGATTTGGTTGGATCTAATTGTGTTGCTGTCCTGGGGCTCTGTGGGGTCTGTTTGTGTTTGTGACCAGAGCCCCAGGACCAGCTTGCTTAGGGGACTCTTCTCCAGGTTCATCTTTCTGTAGATGATGGCTTTGTTATGGAAGGTTTAGGAATCGCTTCCTTTTAGGTGGTTGTAGATTTAACGTCTCTTTTGTGGATTTTGATATTAGTGGGTATGGGCCTAATTCTGCTCTGCATGCATTATTTGGTGTTCTACATTGGACACAGAGGATATATATATATTTTTTTTTGCTTCCTGGGTGACCCATCTGCTCATCTCCACCTCATTTCTGTTCACTGGGTGTGTGTGTGTAAGCGTGCGTGTTCATGAATGTGTCCGTGTATCCTCGTCTCTCTCTAGTTTGTCTGTGAGACGACTCCGAGTCGCCCCTGGCAACACACTGCACTCCTTCATTGGCTTACTCCCTCGCTCCTCTCCCCTGTCTGTGTCTCTCTCTGTCTCCCCTCTGCCCTTCATTTGCTAGTGACCCCCAGGGCTAGAGAGAGGGATGGACAAACGGAGGGATGGAGGCAGGAGAGGTAAACTATATAACAGCTAGCATAAAGAAAAGAGAGGAGGAGGAGGAAGAGGAGGAGAGAAGGCCAATAACTGGCCTGGTCAAAAGCATAAAACACAAAACCCCTGGGGGAGTGAGTGTGCCTGTAAGTGAAGCTACGATCTCTCTCATTGGTTGCGTGTAATGCACATTATCATGCACTGTTGTTTTTTTGTATTGCTCCTAATCGCCCTGGGGCACAGTGTCACCGCAGTGTCTGGAAAACCAAGGGTTAAACTGGAAACTGCAGACACAATGGACACATATGTGGACATGATGGGTAGGAGTGTGTGTGTGTGTGTGTGTGGAGAGAGACATTGAGTGAAAGATATTTAACCCTGTGTTGAGTAGGTGTGTCCAAATTAAATATATATATATACACAGTACCAGTCAAAAGTTTACACACACCTACTCATTCCATATTTTTTATTTTATTTTTTACTATTTTATACATTGTAGAATAATAGTGAAGACATCAAAACTATGAAATAACACATGGAATCATGTAGTAACCAATAAAAGTTATTGGCTACTACATTAATGCATTTGAGCCAATCAGTTGTGTTGTGACAAGGTAGGGATGGTATGCAGAAGAAGACCTATTTGGTAAAAGACCAAGTCCATCTTATTATGGAAAGAACAGCTCAAATAAGCAAAGAGAAACGACAGTCCATCATTACTTTAAGACATGAAGGTCAATTTCAAGAGTTTTGAACGTTTCTTCAAGTGCAGTCGCAAAAACCATCAGGCGCTATGATGAAACTGGCTCTCATGAGGACCGCCACAGGAAAGGAGAACCCAGAGTTACCTCTGCTGCCGAGGATAAGTTCATTAGAGTTACCAGCCTCAGAAATTGCAGCCCAAATAAATGCTTCAGAGTTCAAGTAACAGACACATCTCAACATCAACTGTTCAGAGGAGACTGTGTGAATCAGGCCTTCATGGTTGAATTGCTGCAAAGAAACCACTACTAAAGGACACCAATAAGAATACTTGCTTGGGCCAAGAAACACGAGCAATGGACATTAGACCCGGTGGAATCTGCCATTTGGTCTGATGAGTTTAAATTTGAGATTTTTGGTTCTAACCACTGTGACTTTGTGAGATGCAGAGTAGGTGAACAGATGATCTCCACGTGTGGTTCCCACCGTGAAGCATGGAGGAGGAGGTGTGATGGTGTGGGGGTCCTTTGCTGGTGCCACGGTCTGTGATTTATGTATAATACAAAGCACACTTAACCAGCATGGCTACCACAGCATTCTGCAGTGACACGCCATCCCATCTAGTTTGCGCTTAGATGGACTTTAATATGTTTTTCAACAGGACAGTGACCCAACACACCTCCAGGCTCTGTAAGGGCTATTTGACCAAGAAGGAGAGTGATGGAGTGCTTCATCAGATAACCTGGCCTCCACAATCACCTGACCTCAACCCAATTGAGATGGTTTGGGATGAGTTGGACTGCAGAGTGAAGGAAAAGCAGCCAACAAGTGCTCAGCATATGTGGGAACTCCTTCAAAACTAATGGAAAAGCATTCCAGGTGAAACTGGTTGAGAGAATACCAAGTGTGTGCAAAGCTGTCATCAAGACAAAGGGTGGCTACTTTGAAGAATCTAAAATCTAAAATATATTTCAATTTGTTTAACACTTTTTTGGTTACTACATGATTCCATATGTGTTATTTCATAGTTTTGATGTCTTCACTATTATTCTACAATGTAGAAAATTGTAAAAATAAAGAAAAACACTTGAAGGAGTAGGTGTTCTAAAACTTTTGACCAGCAGTGTGTGTGTATATATAATTGTTTGGCACACATAATCCATGTCATGTGTTTATCCTCACTGACTGACGACTGGATCATGTTGATCTGTGTCCCCATCTAGTGTCTTCTTTTAGCAATTACAACTCATTCTGGAGGTGGTCTGCCAATGACGTGCAGTCAACTGCCAACATAAATTAAACACTTCAGTAAATGAGGAATACAAAGTATATATTTAAAAGCAGGTGCTTCCACACAGGTGTGGTTCCTGAGTTAATTAAGCAATTCACATCCCATCATGCTTAGGGTCATGTATAAAAAATGCTCAGTTGCCCTGTTATTTTGCCTACCAAACGTAGAAGAAGAGATCTCAGTGACTTTGAAAGAGGGGTCTCAACGGAGCACAGGGGGTTTTAAGGATGTGTATCTCAGTCACCAGATCTCAACCCAATTAAATACTTCTGGGAGATTCTGGAGCAGCGCCTGAGACGGTGTTTCCCACCACCATCAACAAAACACCAAATAATGTAATTTCTTGTGGAAGAATGGTGTCACATCCCTCCAATAGAGATCCCAGACTCTTTAAAAAAATCTATGGCAAGGCGCATTGAAGTAGTTCTGGAGGCTGGTGGCGTCCCAATGCCCTATTAACACATTTGTAGTGGCTATTTAAAATGACCAATAATGAGGAGAGACAAGGTCAATCACCAATCAGGATATTAACTTTAGTAAAAAACGTATTCGATAAGGGAGCTGGTCACAATACGCACACAAAAGTTGCGTAAGAGTGAGAGCCCACTGTGTTTAGTGGGCCTTTGGGTTATACATGTATACCATCTCAGGATAGGTCAGGATTGGTGCAACCGCAGAGATGACGTACAATGGTTCCAGACACTAACCACACACATCCTGTGCCAGCACTTGGCCTCCAGTACAAAGACCTTGTTGTTTTGTTCTGTAGTAAGAACAACAAAAGGACATATTTAGTTACTTAGTCTCCAACTTGTTAAAAAGGGGAACCAGGGGCGAGGACAATCTCCCCCAAGGCCCAAGTAGGGGGTGACTGACGCACAGACATTGTGGAAGACAAGTGATTGGTTCCCCATTACTCACACCATCCCTTCACATGGTTTATATAAGATACACATTCACCTCTGGAAACAATGTTCCCTTCTGACCTCCTTTTGTCCTCTTCTCTTTCTGATATCCTGCATAGCAACAAGGGATAGACAAGCCTGACTTCTCCCCTGTCTGGTCCCCAGGTGACCGAGACCCATATGAGGGAGGAAGTGCACCTGCCAACACCAGAGTCCGACGGGAGACATTCTAATGACAAGAGTTCAACAGTTTTAACCATATAAGAATATTCTGCAGATAAGACATCTTAATTATTTATGTTATTTAGCTAATTCTGAGTCTCCTATTACACACTTTATGTTGGTTTTTCCTTTATTTTGTCAGTTACCTGTATGTAAACACTAGATAACTGATGCGTCGTCTGAAGATGAGGAATCATCGGACCAAAGCGTGGTAAGTGTTCATGTTATATTTTTATTAAAACAGAAACACTAAAACAAAAATAACAAAGAGAATGAATACAAAACAGTCCTGTAAGGTGCAGCAACACAAAACAGAAAACAACTACCCACAAAACACAGGTGGGAAAAGGCTGCCTAAGTATGGTTCTCAATCAGAGACAACGATAGACAGCTGCCTCTGATTGAGAACCACACCCGGCCAAACACATAGAAATAGAAAACATATAACAAAAACATAGAATGCCCACCCCAACTCACGCCCTGACCAAACCAACATAGAGACATAAAAAAGGACCTAAGGTCAGGGCGTGACAGTACCCCCCCCCAAACCTAAACCCATAGGAAACCCATGCGTTGTACGGGCCAGTTAGATGTAAGAGCAGAAGGAGCAGTCCCTTGAGAATAAAATAGAATTCTACAGTATTTCAATTAAATGTTTCAAGGACAAAATTACATGTATTTAAATATTTTTGTTGTAATGGGGACAGTAACATTAATACTGTATTAAAAATTATACTTTAAGGAAAATGTTTTTATATTTTTCTAATTGGAGTCTTACTCCGGAATAAGATAACTTGGTCAACAGCAGAAGATGCTACAAATGAAAGGATTTTATCTTTAAAAATGGAATTTTCTTAAATTGGTCTTTTAGTGGGATCTTCTGAAATCCTGAGATATTTACTCCATTAGTCCACTGTCTTTGTCGTATAGACATAGTTAATGAGTTGATGAAAGTGCAGCTTTTCTCCACCAGGTGGCAGTATTGACTTTTGGACAGGTTCCATATAAACTGCTGCCCTTCAAGCTTTTAGTAAACATAGCAACAGTCCTCTGGTTCCTGTATCAGACAGACCAAGACGTGTAAAACAAGAAATATCACCCAGTATCTTGAACAGTTTAGTCTGTTTTGAAGCAAAGACACATTGTTTTTGTATATTTGCTCTGAATAACTAAAACATCTGCTGTAATTAAAAAATAGTAATAATTTGGTTGGTGCTTATATTTGACTCATGCAATGACAAATAAGTAGTTAACCTGTTTTTTAGTATGGAAGTGTGTCTCTGTGTGTGTGTGTGTGTGTGTGTGTGTGTGTGTGTGTGTGTGTGTGTGTGTGTGTGTGTGTGTGTGTGTGTGTGTGTGTGTGTGTGTGTGTGTGTGTGTGTGTGTGTGTGTCTGTGTGCAAGTGCAAGTGTGTGTGTGTGTTTCTAATCTGTGGTATAATGTACGTATGGAAATTAGTTGTGTGTGTGTGTGTGTGTGTGTGTGTGTGTGTGTGTGTGTGTGTGTGTGTGTGTGTGTGTGTGTGTGTGTGTGTGTGTGTGTGTTGGGGATGGCACGACGTGCTCAGTCAAGACAGAACCAGAAAGGTGCCATGTTGCTATGGCAACCTACGGACATTGGAGCAGAGCCTTATCATGTTGATGTGTGTGTGTGTATATATATGTGTGTGTGTGTGTGTGTGTGTGTATATATATATGTGTGTGTGTGTATATATATATATATATGTGTGTGTGTGTGTGTATATATATATGTGTGTGTGTATATATATATGTGTGTGTGTGTGTGTGTGTGTGTGTGTGTGTGTGTGTGTGTGTGTGTGTGTGTGCGTGTATATATGTGTGTGTGTTTTCCTGCACGTATATGTGTATGTGTGTGAGAGAGAGAAATGGGCTAGGGATAAAGACAGCTTGCTTTGGATGTTTAAAAAGAGGCTTGTCTTTTTCACCTGGATCTGTATGTAATGAAATTATATACACATTATTGTCCCATAGTGACATTTGCCTGGGAAACATAACTGGCATTATTGTCCCATAGTGACATTTGCCTGGGAAACATAACTGGCATTATTGTCCCATAGTGACATTTGCCTGGGAAACATAACTGGCATTATTGTCCCATAGCGACATTTTCCTGGGCAACATAACTGGCATTATTGTCCCATAGCGACATTTTCCTGGGCAACATAACTGGCATTATTGTCCCATAGCGACATTTTCCTGGGAAACATAACTGGCATTATTGTCCCATAGTGACATTTTCCTGGGCAACATAACTGGCATTATTGTCCCATAGCGACATTTTCCTGGGCAACATAACTGGCATTATTGTCCCATAGCGACATTTTCCTGGGAAACATAACTGGCATTATTGTCCCATAGTGACATTTTCCTGGGCAACATAACTGGCATTATTGTCCCATAGTGACATTTGCCTGGGAAACATAACTGGCATTATTGTCCCATAGTGACATTTGCTGGGCAACATAACTGGCATTATTGTCCCATAGCGACATTTTCCTGGGCAACATAACTGGCATTATTGTCCCATAGCGACATTTTCCTGGGAAACATAACTGGCATTATGTGCCTGATTGTTTTACTTACTAAGAAGTATATTGCACACTAGAGTTGGGCAGTGTACGGTATTTTACTATACTCCAAGTCGATACTCACGTAATAATAAGGAATTCCCCTCAATAGGAAACATTCTTTCCTATTGACCCCCATTGTAAAAGAGAAATAACAAAACCTGATGAAAAGCTGCTGTGTTGTAGCTCAAAACATCCTGCCCTGCGGTTCGCTATGCTCCCACATAGAGAAATAGAGTCGGGGAGAAGAGCCCTGTGGCTTAAGGCTATTCGGCGTGGGAGAGTCTAACTCCACTCACTACTTGTAGATGTATAGTCTTGTTTATGTTGTTGGTCTTGGCTAGCTTAATGTCCAGTTCTGTAGCTAGCTAGTACTCACTCACTCAAGTGGCTGCTAGCATCGTCAAACAATATTACATGTTTCCTAAGTACTGAGAACTCTAGATAGAAGGCAATGTTAAAAACGAATCTTTAGACGTTGTACTTGTCTTAAATGGAGTTTTGTAATTGACTAAAACAAACAGAGAAAAATTAAATTGCATTTGAAAAAACGTTTTTTTTTGTTGCTGTGAGCCAATGGGGTTGTTTTCCTCACGGGTGGGCAGGGTCTCAACATGCTTTCTAAAACCGACTGGGTCTAAAATACCATTTTACTTGACCTTCTATTACCATATTTTCCAATGTTTGGTTTGCACCTCTGAGGCTTGTGGTATTTGGATAATATACCATGACTAATTGTTATGTCCATTGCATCGTGCCTAAGTTGTTTTTGAATTTAACCTTTATTTAACGAGGCAAGTCAGTTAAGAACAAATACTTATTTACAATGACGGCCTAGGGAACCGGGGAACAATGGGTTAACTGTCTTGTTCAGGGGCAGAACGACAGATTTTTACCGCTGGGATTCAATCCAGCAACCCTTTGGTTACTGGCCCAACGCTCTAACCACTAGGCTACCTGCCACTCCTAAGAATAGCCCTAAGCTGTGGTATATTGGCCATATACCACACCTCCTCGGGCTTATTGCTTAA